>NC_046971.1:995000-1095000 GCF_009769545.1 Cyclopterus lumpus | reverse complement strand
GACCAGAGTAGAGACCAGAGACCACGTAGAGACCAGAGTAGAGACCAGAGACCACGTAGAGACCAGAGTAGAGACCAGAGACCATGTAGAGACCAGAGTAGAGACCAGAGACCACGTAGAGACCAGAGTAGAGACCAGAGACCACGTAGAGACCAGAGTAGAGACCAGAGGAGACCAGAGACCACATAGAGACCAGAGTAGAGACCAGAGACCACGTAGAGACCAGAGTAGAGACCAGAGACCACGTAGAGACCAGAGTAGAGACCAGAGACCACGTAGAGACCAGAGACCATGTAGAGACCAGAGTAGAGACCAGAGACCACGTAGAGACCAGAGTAGAGACCAGAGACCACGTAGAGACCAGAGTAGAGACCAGAGACCACGTAGAGACCAGAGTAGAGACCAGAGACCATGTAGAGACCAGAGTAGAGACCAGAGACCACGTAGAGACCAGAGTAGAGACCAGAGACCACGTAGAGACCAGAGTAGAGACCAGAGGAGACCAGAGACCACATAGAGACCAGAGACCACGTAGAGACCAGAGTAGAGACCAGAGACCACGTAGAGACCAGAGTAGAGACCAGAGTAGAGACCAGAGTAGAGACCAGAGTAGAGACCAGAGACCACAGTAGAGACCAGAGACCAGAGTAGACTAGAGTAGAGACCAGAGTAGACTAGAGTAGAGACCACGTATAGACCAGAGTAGAGACCAGAGACCATGTAGAGACCATAGACCACAGTAGAGACCACGTAGAGACCAGAGTAGAGACCAGAGACCAGAGTAGAGACCAGAGACCACAATAGAGACCACAGTAGAGATTAGAGTAGAGACCAGATATCACAGTAGAGACCCAAGGAGACCAGAGACCACAGTAGAGACCAGAGTAGAGACCAGAGACCATGTAGAGACCACAGTAGAGACCAGAGACCACGTAGAGACCACATTAGAGACCAGAGTAGAGACCAGATATCACAGTAGAGACCCGAGGAGACCAGAGACCACAGTAGAGACCAGAGACCACAGTAGAGACCACAGTAGAGACTAGAGTAGAGACCAGAGAAGATACCATAGACCACGGTAGAGACCAGAGTAGAAATCAGAGTCCACAGTAGAGACCAGAGTAGAGACCAGAGTAGAGACCAGAGTAGAGACCAGATATCACAGTAGAGACCCGAGGAGACCAGAGACCACAGTAGAGACCAGATACCAGAGTAGAGACCACAGTAGAGACTAGAGTAGAGACCAGAGACCAGAGTAGAGACCATAGACCACGGTAGAGACCAGAGTAGAAATCAGAGTCCACAGTAGAGACCAGAGTAGAGACCAGAGACCACAGTAGAGACCCGAGGAGACCAGAGACCACAGTAGAGCCCCGAGTAGAGCCCTGAGTAGAGACCAGATACCACAATAGAGACCAGAGTAGAGACCATAATAGAGACCACAGTATATACCAGAGTATAGACCACAATAGAGATCAGAGTATGGCCCAGGGACCAGAGTATAGACCACAATAGAGATCAGAGTATGGCCCAGGGACCAGAGTAGAGACCACAATAGAGACCAGAGTATATACCACAATAGAGATCAGAGTAGCGACCACAATAGAGACCACAGTATAGACCAGAGTATAGACCAGAGTATAGACCACAGTAGAGACCAGAGACCACAATAGAGACCAGAGACTCACTGTAGTCTGGCGGGATGCTGAGGATCATGTCGGTGCTGCAGACCCAAACACCAGGAGGGGAACCGGGGCAGATCTGGGTCCCGAGGCGGTCCAGCAGCAGGTCCAGACAGCAGACCGGAGCCTGGACTCGGTGGTCCGGATCCTCTGGAGCCGGCAGCCAGCAGAAGGCCTGGCTGCAGGAGCTCCACGGGAAGTCTCGGCCCTGCAGGAGGAAGACCACTGAAACATCTGGAGACCTGAACCTGGACCTGAACCTGAATCTGAATCTGGACCTACCGAGTGGAGGATGAGGATGTGAGCTTCATCCAGGACGTCAGCCGTCACCACCTGAGGAAACAACGCCATCAACAATCAGTGTGTGTGTGTGTGTGTGTGTACTCACCGTGTGTGTACGTGTATACTCACTGTGTGTGTGTGTATACTCACTGTGTGTTTGTGTGTGTGTGTGTGTGTATGTGTACTCACCGTGTGTGTGCGTGTATACTCACTGTGTGTGTGTGTGTATACTCACTGTGTGTTTGTGTGTGTGTGTATGTGTACTCACCGTGTGTGTGCGTGTATACTCACTGTGTGTGTGTGTGTATACTCACTGTGTGTTTGTGTGTGTGTGTATGTGTACTCACCGTGTGTGTGCGTGTATACTCACTGTGTGTGTGTGTATACTCACTGTGTGTTTGTGTGTGTGTGTGTGTGTATGTGTACTCACCGTGTGTGTGCGTGTATACTCACTGTGTGTGTGCGTGTATACTCACTGTGTGTGTGTGTGTATACTCACTGTGTGTTTGTGTGTGTGTGTGTGTGTATGTGTGTGTACTCACCGTGTGTGTGCGTGTATACTCACTGTGTGTGTGTGTGTATACTCACTGTGTGTGTGTGTATACTCACTGTGTGTTTGTGTGTATGTGTGTGTACTCACCGTGTGTGTGCGTGTATACTCACTGTGTGTGTGTGTATACTCACTGTGTGTTTGTGTGTGTGTGTATGTGTACTCACCGTGTGTGTGCGTGTATACTCACTGTGTGTGTGTGTGTGTATACTCACTGTGTGTTTGTGTGTGTGTGTGTGTGTACTCACCGTGTGTGTGCGTGTATACTCACTGTGTGTGTGTGTGTATACTCACTGTGTGTTTGTGTGTGTGTGTGTACTCACCGTGTGTTTGTGTGTGTGTGTGTGTACTCACCGTGTGTGTGCGTGTATACTCATTGTGTGTGTGTGTGTGTATACTCACTGTGTGTGTGTGTGTACTCACCGTGTGTGTGCGTGTATACTCATTGTGTGTGTGTGTGTGTATACTCACTGTGTGTGTGTGTGTGTGTACTCACTGTGTGTGTGTGTCTGTGTGTGTGTATACTCACTGTGTGTCTGTGTGTGTGTACTCACTGTGTGTGTGTGTGTATACTCACTGTGTGTGTGTGTGTGTGTGTGTGTGTACTCACTGTGTGTGTGTGTCTGTGTGTGTGTATACTCACTGTGTGTGTGTGTGTGTGTACTCACTGTGTGTGTGTGTCTGTGTGTGTGTATACTCACTGTGTGTCTGTGTGTGTGTACTCACTGTGTGTGTGTGTGTATACTCACTGTGTGTGTGTGTGTACTCACTGTGTGTGTGCGTGTGTGTACTCACTGTGTGTGTGTGTGTGTACTCACTGTGTGTGTGCGTGTGTGTACTCACTGTGTGTGTGTGTGTGTGTACTCACTGTGTGTGTGTCTGTGTGTACTCACTGTGTGTGTGTGTGTGTGTACTCACTGTGTGTGTGTGTGTGTGTGTGTACTCACTGTGTGTGTGTGTACTCACTGTGTGTGTGTGTGTGTGTACTCACTGTGTGTGTGTGTACTCACTGTGTGTGTGTGTGTGTGTGTACTTACTGTGTGTGTGTGTGTACTCACTGTGTGTGTGTGTGTGTGTGTACTCACTGTGTGTGTGTGTGTGTGTACTCACTGTGTGTGTGTGTGTGTGTGTGTGTGTGTGTGTACTCACTGCGTGTGTGTGTGTGTGTACTCACTGTGTGTGTGTGTGTGTGTGTGTACTCACTGTGTGTGTGTGTGTGTGTACTCACTGTGTGTGTGTGTACTCACTGTGTGTGTGTGTGTGTGTGTGTACTCACTGTGTGTGTGTGTACTCACTGTGTGTGTGTGTGTGTGTGTGTGTGTACTCACTGTGTGTCCCTCTCTGCTGCTCAGGTGTTCAGCAGCCACCAGCAGGGCGTTCAGAGTCGCCCCCCCCGCTCCCCAGCGGCTCCTTGTGGTCCTGAACCGTCAGAACCAACGAACCCGGAGACAGAGAACCACGGTGCTGCCGCAGCTCCAGCTCTACACACACACACACACACACACACACACACACACACGGTGAGTACACACACACACACACACACACACCTGTTAATACTAGTAAAATAACATTTTTTATGAAGTACAATCTCTTCAAATGGATCATATTATATATTTACCAGCTGAATGTTGTGTGTACATATGTATAAATGTTATATGTATAAATAAACAAAAATATATTTATATCAATATATATAAATAACAAATTTAACTAACATTTATATGAATTATAATATCTATGAATATGTATTAATTAATATATGTATAAATATGAAATATAATATTATATTAATACATAAATATGTTATATAAACAACACAAATATGTATGTTTATATATCTATATTTATAAATATATATTATACATTTTCTGCACAATATATATATATATATAATTATCTTTCATATCGTGGAATTAAACAATGTTAAATATTCGATTAAATACTCAATATAATAGTAAATATTGTTAAACAGATCCTCTGAGTCACCACAGCGACACCACGCGGTACATATACGTCACTGCAAGGGTTTAATCCTCAAAGATGGTGACCGTCACCTCTCTGGAAGGAGTAGACGCTGTCTTTGTGCTGGCACGTGAGCACGACCACCGTCCACCGGAAGCCTCCGCCGGACGACATCTTGCCAACAACTGCTCAACGCGTTACACCGGACACGGCTCACGCGCACGGCTTCACGTGCACTCTGGAAAGTGTGTGCACTGTTATACCGACATTCAACCCCATCGGGAGCGAGCGGAAGCTCCACCTGACAACTTCCGGTTTACAAAACAAGATGTCAACATATGTATACTGGAAATTAGATTAAGCATAAAACATGTGAACATGGAGTACCTGTTCTTTAGGAAAGGGAACCTTACGTTACTAAAGAACATGGAGTACCTGTTCTTTAGGAAAGGGAACCTTACGTTACTAAAGAACATGGAGTACCTGTTCTTTAGGAAAGGGAACCTTACGTTACTAAAGAACATGGAGTACCTGTTCTTTAGGAAAGGGAACCTTACGTTACTAAAGAACATGGAGTACCTGTTCTTTAGGAAAGGGAACCTTACATTACTAAAGAACATGGAGTACCTGTTCTTTAGGAAAGGGAACCTTACGTTACTAAAGAACATGGAGTACCTGTTCTTTAGGAAAGGGAACCTTACGTTACTAAAGAACATGGAGTACCTGTTCTTTAGGAAAGGGAACCTTACGTTACTAAAGAACATGGAGTACCTGTTCTTTAGGAAAGGGAACCTTACGTTACTAAAGAACATGGAGTACCTGTTCTTTAGGAAAGGGAACCTTACGTTACTAAAGAACATGGAGTACCTGTTCTTTAGGAAAGGGAACCTTACGTTACTAAAGAACATGGAGTACCTGTTCTTTAGGAAAGGGAACCTTACCTTACTAAAGAACATGGAGTACCTGTTCTTTAGGAAAGGGAACCTCACGTTACTAAAGAACATGGAGTACCTGTTCTTTAGGAAAGGGAACCTTACATTACTAAAGAACATGGAGTACCTGTTCTTTAGGAAAGGGAACCTTACATTACTAAAGAACATGGAGTACCTGTTCTTTAGGAAAGGGAACCTTACGTTACTAAAGAACATGGAGTACCTGTTCTTTAGGAAAGGGAACCTTACGTTACTAAAGAACATGGAGTACCTGTTCTTTAGGAAAGGGAACCTCACGTTACTAAAGAACATGGAGTACCTGTTCTTTAGGAAAGGGAACCTTACATTACTAAAGAACATGGAGTACCTGTTCTTTAGGAAAGGGAACCTTACATTACTAAAGAACATGGAGTACCTGTTCTTTAGGAAAGGGAACCTTACATTACTAAAGAACATGGAGTACCTGTTCTTTAGGAAAGGGAACCTTACGTTACTAAAGAACATGGAGTACCTGTTCTTTAGGAAAGGGAACCTTACGTTACGAAAGAACATGGAGTACCTGTTCTTTAGGAAAGGGAACCTTACGTTACTAAAGAACATGGAGTACCTGTTCTTTAGGAAAGGGAACCTTACGTTACTAAAGAACATGGAGTACCTGTTCTTTAGGAAAGGGAACCTCACGTTACTAAAGAACATGGAGTACCTGTTCTTTAGGAAAGGGAACCTTACCTTACTAAAGAACATGGAGTACCTGTTCTTTAGGAAAGGGAACCTTACGTTACTAAAGAACATGGAGTACCTGTTCTTTAGGAAAGGGAACCTTACATTACTAAAGAACATGGAGTACCTGTTCTTTAGGAAAGGGAACCTTACCTTACTAAAGAACATGGAGTACCTGTTCTTTAGGAAAGGGAACCTTACGTTACTAAAGAACATGGAGTACCTGTTCTTTAGGAAAGGGAACCTCACGTTACTAAAGAACATGGAGTACCTGTTCTTTAGGAAAGGGAACCTCACGTTACTAAAGAACATGGAGTACCTGTTCTTTAGGAAAGGGAACCTCACGTTACTAAAGAACATGGAGTACCTGTTCTTTAGGAAAGGGAACCTCACGTTACTAAAGAACATGGAGTACCTGTTCTTTAGGAAAGGGAACCTCACGTTACTAAAGAACATGGAGTACCTGTTCTTTAGGAAAGGGAACCTTACGTTACTAAAGAACATGGAGTACCTGTTCTTTAGGAAAGAGAACCTTACGTTACTAAAGAACATGGAGTACCTGTTCTTTAGGAAAGGGAACCTTACGTTACTAAAGAACATGGAGTACCTGTTCTTTAGGAAAGGGAACCTTACGTTACTAAAGAACATGGAGTACCTGTTCTTTAGGAAAGGGAACCTTACGTTACTAAAGAACATGGAGTACCTGTTCTTTAGGAAAGGGAACCTCACGTTACTAAAGAACATGGAGTACCTGTTCTTTAGGAAAGGGAACCTTACGTTACTAAAGAACATGGAGTACCTGTTCTTTAGGAAAGGGAACCTCACGTTACTAAAGAACATGGAGTACCTGTTCTTTAGGAAAGGGAACCTCACGTTACTAAAGAACATGGAGTACCTGTTCTTTAGGAAAGGGAACCTTACGTTACTAAAGAACATGGAGTACCTGTTCTTTAGGAAAGGGAACCTCACGTTACTAAAGAACATGGAGTACCTGTTCTTTAGGAAAGGGAACCTTACCTTACTAAAGAACATGGAGTACCTGTTCTTTAGGAAAGGGAACCTTACGTTACTAAAGAACATGGAGTACCTGTTCTTTAGGAAAGGGAACCTCACGTTACTAAAGAACATGGAGTACCTGTTCTTTAGGAAAGGGAACCTCACGTTACTAAAGAACATGGAGTACCTGTTCTTTAGGAAAGGGAACCTCACGTTACTAAAGAACATGGAGTACCTGTTCTTTAGGAAAGGGAACCTCACGTTACTAAAGAACATGGAGTACCTGTTCTTAATTTGTGCAGTGGGTGGAGTCAGAGAGTGCTCATACATTTGCATCAGTCATTGTTTAGAAGTATTAGGAACTTTTTTTATGGCACATTCAGTTATTAAATATTTTTCAGTACAAATATAGGACCTTTACTTTGAAAGATTCCTTAATTGGTCCAGTAAAGAAGTTTAGGTTCAGTCTGGTGGAGTTATGAACACCGGTGGGTTGAACTATTGAACACGTACACATTAATTTAATAGTTTTTACCGTGTAAGATCTCCGGTTATCAAAGATGGACGACAGCACCGTGCATGTCGGTATGAGGTGAAATGTCAGTCTGATGATTTGATCACGGGGACGGGCGGAGTTAGCGAACCAGCCGGGCGGGGCAAACCGGAAAATCAGGTGCCACATTGTAGCGTGAATCACAGGTTGAGACGGTTTGTTGACTCTTTGATGTTCGCTTCGCTTGGACCTCACGAGCTTCCTTAGGCCGAAACATGTTTGATTTAGCTGTTTGGACCTCCCGACAAGGCGGTGCTCTAACGGTTAGAAGCCGCTTAACGCCGTTAAACCAGTTAGCTGCTTTACGAAGAGCGGAAATGACGTTAATATACCGGAAATAAGTTATTGATTATATTAATCCATAACTCAGTCATCGATCCACAGGTTCCCAATTACAACACGAGGTGACGGCTCGAGGGGGCGGAGCTTGTTCCGCTTCCTCGTTACTTCTAGTACTGTGATCTTTAAGTAACAGCAGTAATACCACAGAACAAGTAAAACAATGAATATATTTATAGTATAATTAATGTGTTCACTTTAAAGACTGTGTTCTGCTCGTCGTTTAATCTATAAAACATAACGTATTCATTATCTTTATTTTTAATTATGTTTATTTTCATAGCTAAACTTTGTATTGGTTCATAAATGTTTGTTTTTCTCTACAAATATTGATGAAAAGGCTTCTTTGTTTACAGGAGATAAAGATGAATATATTGTATTTAAATGTAAAGTTAACTATACTATATATATATACATATACACATCTTTATTCCTCCAGAATGAGCAGATCTATTATTTTAATAATCTCCTATATGTTTTTCCATCATTGATAATAAAAAGGAACATTAGTTGAAGCTCTAACTTGTTTTTTTCTTTAAAAAAAGTTTAATGAACTATACAAAGTGAATTCAGCAGAACATATATATACATATATAAAACACCAAGAGGGGAACAGTCACTCTTCATCTTCATTCATCTTCCTCTTCCTCAGCGGGCAGCTGCCGGGACCTGCAAAGAAAATATCATAAACATTACTTTATATTCAGCTTTAATGTAAATTCTGATTTTAATAATTTATTGTTTGAATTATATAGAGAACACTATTTGTAATCAAAAGGTTACTTTCTTTTTGGATTATATAATATGTGCATTTATTATTATTATATAAAGTTTAGTTAAATCAGCAAATATTTTTTAAAGTCTTTAGCTTTTTAAAATTGCAAGTCTCCATTTTTCACTATTTCCTGTAAACATGACGTCAGCGACCAGCTGCTCAGCCGACTTACTTCCGGCTGGTCACCCCGCTGCCCCCGGCCTGCTCCTCGTCCTCCTCCCGGGGCCTCTGGTTCTCCTTCTCGGGCTTCCTGGGGGGACCCCCGAAGAAGTCCCCGATGCCCTTCTGCCAGGTCGGCGTGGGCCGAGGACACACCGGGTTTCCGCCGGCGTATTTACCCTTTGCTGCAATTAGAAAAAACAAACACAAACAAACAACCTCGTCACGTGAGCTCCACCATCACAGCGTGTTGCAGGTGTCTGCAGGTGACCCACCTGGAGTGGCCGTCTGGCTGCTGCAGGAGGCGGCGGCGGCGGCGTTGGCCGAGCTGGAGCCCAGAGACTTCCGGGGTGCGGCAGCTGCGACAGCTGCGAGAGCAGAACCGGAAGTAGAACTTGTTCAACGCACAGACTCGTTTAACAGGTTAGCGGCACGAGACCGGAAGCGGCTCGTCTGAAGAACAATCAGTGTTATTTACAGTTGGTGAATAACGACGTGCGCACAAAGCCGCTCAAAACTGGCGCCAGATTGCGGAGATCAGGACCGTGACGTCATGACGTCTTCTGGTATCACGCACCAGGAGACGTCATGACGTCTTCTGATATCACGCACCAGGAGACGTCATGACGTCTTCTGATATCACGCACCAGGAGACGTCATGACGTCTTCTGGTATCACGCACCAGGAGACGTCATGACGTCTTCTGGTATCACGCACCAGGAGACTTCAGACTAGCGCGACTTTTAAATGGCGGATCTAAAAGGGGTTCGTTGAAGAGGAAAACAATAGCTGCGCGAGAGGAAAACAATAGCTGCGCGAGAGGAAAACAAAAGCTGCGCGAGAGGAAAACAAAAGCTGCGCGAGAGGAAAACAATAGCTGCGCGAGAGGAAAACAATAGCTGCGCAGGTCCGCGTTGGCGGGGTGAGCGCGCGCCCATCCCGCTCAAGACCACAGGATCAACCACACACACACAGAGACACACACGCACGCACACACACACTCGTGTCCCCGGCGCGTGAGTCGTGTCTCGGTACCTTTCCTGTAGGCCGCGGGCACCGCGTCGGCCTTGGTCCTCACCATGTTGGATGTCGTCCGGTGTTTCTGCTCCGGAGTCCCGACGGAAGTGACGTCGCGTCCCGCCTCGGTTTAAAAACAACGGCGGATGTGGGCGGGAGAGTTCTTCTTCTGCTGCTTCTAACCCGGCAGCGGTGGAGCGGCGCCGCCCCCTCCGGTGCATTAGTGGAACTACAGCCTTTAACTTTGATCTACAAAGTCTTGAATGCCCTTTATTTAATGTTTTTGTGGCTAAAATGTAAATCATCGTTGCCCTAAGTCAGGAGAAAAAGTAAATAAGAGTATTAAACGGAGCACAGGCCAGGATGATGTGGATTAATATAGTAACTAATCATATGATTACATCAAATGAAGAAATAAAGGTTAGCAAATGGAGTTTATCACACACTTGATTAAAGGACCTCGTAACTTCCACTTGCATGATTTAGACTGACACAAATAGGAGTTCTCGTTTAATTTTTATTATGAATATTTGTTTTAAATTTTTAGACAAAATTGTTGTTATAAACATGATACAGGCACACAAGGTGAGAACCAATGCCTCATAAGCACCCTCTGGCTGGAGGGAACATATCTTTTTATTTATAATAGACAAAAACCAAGAGATGCGTTCACGTGTCCCACGGACTCAACGGGACATTTGAACGTCTGTAGGACTCCAATCAAGGGTCTGGTGCTGCTGGTGTGAAGAAGAGTCACATGATGACATCACAGGCTCAGTAGTTGGTCTTGAGCCGCCGGTTCTCCTCCCTCAGCCGCTCCACCTCCTCCACCAGAGACTCGTTCACGGAGTACTTCTCGATCAGGCCGTGGATTTCATTCTGTAAGGCACAACAAGATGGTGTCGACCTGTCAATCACTGTGTAGCCCCGCCCTAAAGCATCTCCTGCTTTATGGTCTGTTTGACTCTAAATGACCATAATTTACTAAATGAACATCATTCTGTATTGAAGAAGACTTGAAACTAGAGATTGAGACCAAAAACTAATGTTTACAATGTTTACTGAGGGAATACATCAAGAGAAGTAGAGTCATTTATATAGACTTCTATACAACCAGAGGAGTCGCCCCCTGGTGGTCAGGAGAGAGAATGCAGCTTTAACACATGAAGCATAGACTTCTATACAACCAGAGGAGTCACCCCCTGGTGGTCAGGAGAGAGAATGCAGATTCAACACGTGAAGCATAGACTTCTATACAACCAGAGGAGTCGCCCCCTGGTGGTCAGGAGAGAGAATGCAGCTTTAACACATGAAGCACAGACTTCTATACAACCAGAGGAGTCGCCCCCTGGTGGTCAGGAGAGAGAATGCAGCTTTACCACATGAAGCATAGACTTCTATACAACCAGAGGAGTCGCCCCCTGGTGGTCAGGAGAGAGAATGCAGCTTTACCACATGAAGCATAGACTTCTATACAACCAGAGGAGTCGCCCCCTGGTGGTCAGGAGAGAGAATGCAGCTTTAACATTTGAAGCATAGACTTCTATACAACCAGAGGAGTCGCCCCCTGGTGGTCAGGAGAGAGAATGCAGCTTTAAGACATGAAGCATAGACTTCTATACAACCAGAGGAGTCGCCCCCTGGTGGTCAGGAGAGAGAATGCAGCTTTACCACATGAAGCATAGACTTCTATACAACCAGAGGAGTCGCCCCCTGGTGGTCAGGAGAGAGAATGCAGCTTTACCACATGAAGCATAGACTTCTATACAACCAGAGGAGTCGCCCCCTGGTGGTCAGGAGAGAGAATGCAGCTTTAACATTTGAAGCATAGACTTCTATACAACCAGAGGAGTCGCCCCCTGGTGGTCAGTAGAGAGAATGCAGCTTTAACACATGAAGCATAGACTTCTATACAACCAGAGGAGTCACCCCCTGGTGGTCAGGAGAGAGAATGCAGCTTTAACACATGAAGCATAGACTTCTATACAACCAGAGGAGTCACCCCCTGGTGGTCAGGAGAGAGAATGCAGCTTTAACACAGAGAGGAACTGTTGGCGATGGTTCGTACCAGCTGGATGTAAAACTGTCGGACCATCTCGACCTGCAGGTTGACGATGTCCCTGTGGCAGTTGTCCCTGAGGAGGACAGAAACATCAACATGAGGGTTCCCACATACGTCTTTAAATAAAGGAACGAGTCCAAGAGGTCAAAGACGGACCTGAAGTCCTCCAGAGTCTCGTGGATCATGTTCTGGATGAAGTGGATCTGAAGGGACGTGAGAGGAGCAGCTCCCCCCTGACCCACCACCTCAGCGATGTTCTGGGAGAGAGAAGAGGACACAGCCGCCGACAGAGCTGGACCTGAAGGGACCGACAGACCAGTTAGAGACCAGGAACCAGGGATAGCAGACCAGTTAGAGACCAGGAACCAGACTGGGTTGGTATCTCTACCTGCTGTGCTACTGGCTGCAGGTCTCTGGACAGGAGACTCGTAGCTCAGCTGAGCTTGAATCCCATTGGCTCTCCTGAGGCTGGGATCTGGAGTGAAGAAGGGCGGGGCCGGCTGGCTATGATTGGTCTGTTGAGGTACTGTGGGCGTGGCCTGGCCCTCCCCTTCCAGGCTGGAGCTGCTGGCCTTGTCGGACTGTCAATAAAGAGAGTTGTTGTTTGTGAGGTCACACCGCTTTCCTCTTTTACACACCATCAGATTGAGGTCAGAGGTCAGCACCTTTCTGGAGTCACATGGTTCGGCTGCAGCAGCAGGGATTGGCTCCTCCTCTCTGATTGGGGGTGGGGTCTGGAAGACGGACAGCGGGCTGTAGCAGCGGGCTGCAGCGCCCACCAGCGGCGTTCCCAGGGGGGTCTTACGGTGGGAGTTCAAATCTGGAAACACAGAGCAAATAACTCTGAAACCAAGTGGATAGAAGAAAAAAAACTATTTCAGGACTGTTCGGACTTCCGAGCCTCTAGATGGATGCAGAGCTTTCGCTTCAGTATTCCACACATTCTTTTTCTTTGGCGCCTACATTACCCACAATGCACCTCTTCCTTGTGATGTGTACTGCGACTACAGAAACCAGGGACAGACCAGTTAGAGACTTAACTTTTTAAGACTCGAGTGACATCACTTGAGGACCTTTATCAGATGACTACTAGTGTTAGAACATAACGCAGGAGGACACAAGTCCTGGAGACACTCTGAGGTGGACTTTAAGCCAACCAAGACCTCCAGACCAGCAGAAACCAGCAGAGTCTGACCTTCTCTGACTGGGGAGAAGATGTCCAGACTGGCCCGGCCGATGACCTGCTGACCTTCCCCTTCTCTGGACAGCATCTCCAAACCGGTAACTGTGGAAAGACGGCATGGAGGTCAGTCCAGAACCAGCAGCATCATTCAGGCCGGTCTCAAGCGGACTTCCTGTCGTACCGTGAGTCCTTCCAAAGGGCGAGTCCTGGGACCGAGAGTCTGGACAGAGACAAGAGCTGAAGGTCATTCAGGGTTCTACGTGTCAACACAGCAGGTGATTTTAGATCTAGGTCTTTAAGGTCCAGGTCTGAGGAGGACCAGACACCAGGGACAGACAGACCAGTTAGTAACCAGAAACCAGAGACAGACAGACCAGTTAGAGACCAGAAACAGAGAGACCAGTTAGCAGAAACCAGAAACAGACAGACCAGTTAGAGACCAGAGCCCAGAAACAGACAGACCAGTTAGAGACCAGAAACCAGAGACAGACAGACCAGTTAGAGACCAGAAACAGAGAGACCAGTTAGCAGAAACCAGAAACAGACAGACCATTTAGAGACCAGAAACAGACAGACCAGTTAGAGACCAGAAACCAGAAACAGACAGACCAGTTAGAGAACAGAAACCAGAAACAGACAGACCAGTTAGAGACCAGAGCCCAGAAACCAGAGACAGACAGACCAGTTAGAGACCAGAAACCAGAGAGACCAGTTAGCAGAAACCAGAAACAGACAGACCAGTTAGAGACCAGAAACCAGAGACAGACAGACCAGTTAGAGACCAGAAACAGAGAGACCAGTTAGCAGAAACCAGAAACAGACAGACCAGTTAGAGACCAGAAACCAGGAACAGACAGACCAGTTAGCAAAAACCAGAAACAGACAGACCAGTTACAGACCAGGAACCAGGAACAGACAGACCAGTTAGAGACCAGAAACCAGGAACAGACAGACCAGTTAGAGAACAGAAACCAGAGACAGACCGACCAGTTAGAGACCAGAAACCAAGAACAGACAGACCAGTTAGAGACCAGAAACCAGAGACAGACAGACCAGTTAGAGACCAGAAACAGACAGACCAGTTAGCAAAAACCAGAAACAGACAGACCAGTTAGAGACCAGGAACAGACAGACCAGTTAGAGAACAGAAACCAGGAACAGACAGACCAGTTAGAGACCAGAGCCCAGAAACCAGGAACAGACAGACCAGTTAGAGACCAGAGACAGACCGACCAGTTAGAGACCAGAGACAGACCGACCAGTTAGAGACCAGAAACCAGGAACAGACAGACCAGTTAGAGACCAGAAACCAGGAACAGACAGACCAGTTAGAGACCAGGGACAGAGAGACCAGTTAGAGAACAGAGCCCAGAAACCAGGAACAGACAGACCAGTTAGAGACCAGAAACCAGAGACAGACCGACCAGTTAGAGACCAGAGACAGACAGACCAGTTAGAGACCAGAAACAGACAGACCAGTTAGCAAAAACCAGAAACAGACAGACCAGTTAGAGAACAGAAACCAGGAACAGACAGACCAGTTAGAGACCAGGGACAGAGAGACCAGTTAGAGACCAGAGACCAGAAACCAGGAACAGACAGACCAGTTAGAGACCAGAAACCAAGAACAGACAGACCAGTTAGAGACCAGAAACCAGGAACAGACAGACCAGTTAGAGAACAGAAACCAGAGACAGACCGACCAGTTAGAGACCAGAAACCAGGAACAGACAGACCAGTTAGAGAACAGAAACCAGAGACAGACCGACCAGTTAGAGACCAGAAACCAAGAACAGACAGACCAGTTAGAGACCAGAAACCAGAGACAGACAGACCAGTTAGAGACCAGAAACAGACAGACCAGTTAGCAAAAACCAGAAACAGACAGACCAGTTAGAGAACAGAAACCAGGAACAGACAGACCAGTTAGAGACCAGGGACAGAGAGACCAGTTATAGAACAGAGCCCAGAAACCAGGAACAGACAGACCAGTTAGAGACCAGAAACCAGGAACAGACAGACCAGTTAGAGACCAGAGACCAGGAACAGACAGACCAGTTAGAGAACAGGGACAGAGAGACCAGTTAGAGACCAGAGACCAGAAACCAGGAACAGACAGACCAGTTAGAGACCAGAAACCAGAGACAGACCGACCAGTTAGAGACCAGAAACCAGGAACAGACAGACCAGTTAGAGACCAGGGACAGAGAGACCAGTTAGAGAACAGAGCCCAGAAACCAGGAACAGACAGACCAGTTAGAGACCAGAAACCAGAGACAGACCGACCAGTTAGAGACCAGAGACAGACAGACCAGTTAGAGACCAGAAACAGACAGACCAGTTAGCAAAAACCAGAAACAGACAGACCAGTTAGAGAACAGAAACCAGGAACAGACAGACCAGTTAGAGACCAGGGACAGAGAGACCAGTTAGAGACCAGAGACCAGAAACCAGGAACAGACAGACCAGTTAGAGACCAGAAACCAAGAACAGACAGACCAGTTAGAGACCAGAAACCAGGAACAGACAGACCAGTTAGAGAACAGAAACCAGAGACAGACCGACCAGTTAGAGACCAGAAACCAAGAACAGACAGACCAGTTAGAGACCAGAAACCAGAGACAGACAGACCAGTTAGAGACCAGAAACAGACAGACCAGTTAGCAAAAACCAGAAACAGACAGACCAGTTAGAGAACAGAAACCAGGAACAGACAGACCAGTTAGAGACCAGGGACAGAGAGACCAGTTATAGAACAGAGCCCAGAAACCAGGAACAGACAGACCAGTTAGAGACCAGAGACCAGGAACAGACAGACCAGTTAGAGAACAGAAACCAGGAACAGACAGACCAGTTAGAGAACAGAAACCAGGAACAGACAGACCAGTTAGAGAACAGAAACCAGGAACAGACAGACCAGTTAGAGAACAGAAACCAGGAACAGACAGACCAGTTAGAGAACAGAAACCAGGAACAGACAGACCAGTTAGAGAACAGAGACCAGGAACAGACAGACCAGTTAGAGAACAGAAACCAGGAACAGACAGACCAGTTAGAGAACAGAAACCAGGAACAGACAGACCAGTTAGAGAACAGAGACCAGGAACAGACAGACCAGTTAGAGAACAGAGACCAGGAACAGACAGACCAGTTAGAGAACAGAGACCAGGAACAGACAGACCAGTTAGAGAACAGAGACCAGGAACAGACAGACCAGTTAGAGAACAGAGACCAGGAACAGACAGACCAGTTAGAGAACAGAAACCAGGAACAGACAGACCAGTTAGAGAACAGAAACCAGAGACAGACCAGTTAGTTAGAGACCAGGGACAGAGGCAGACCAGTTAGAGACCAGCAGGTCTGACCTTCCCGAGCAGGAGAGAAGACATCCAGACTGTTTCGTCCAACGCCGCTGAACTTCTCCCCCACAGGAAGCGGCTCTGACCCCTGCAGACCGGCAGCCTCCCAAGAGATCAGCTCTGGATCAGCACCCCCTGCTGGGCACGAGACGGGGACCACGTTAGATCTGCATGTCATTATTTATCGGTACCTTAACTACCGGTTGTGGACTGATTGCCGTCGCCATCTCGTTTTTTTGGGGAGCTAATGAGATAAAAACTTGATCTCATTAGTTAAAATAGATGTTGAAAAACTGCATAATTTGTCAAATTAATATTATTATATTTTTGTGATAAAATAGAAGAAAATCATTTATGTGAACAAATATATTAATTCGTTGACTCTATTAATAACTAATCAATCAATCAAATTGTGTGATGAAATGAGACAAACCAACCTGTGCCGGTCACCTGTCGGAGGGGGGCGGGGCCTGTGCCGGGGGTGGGGCCTGTGCCGGGGGCGGGGTCTGTGCCGGGGGCGGGGTCTGTCTGGCTGCTTGACAGTTTGATTGAAGATCTCTTGACAATCTTGGTGGAGCCCAATTTACTGGACTAGGAGGAGGAAGAAGAGGAAGAGGAGGAGGAGGGAGAGGAGAGAGGAGGAGGAGGAGGGAGAGGAGGAGGAGAGAGGAGGAAGAGGAGGAGGAGGAGGGAGAGGAGGAAGAGGAGGAGGAGGGAGAGGAGGAGGAGAGAGGAGGAAGAGGAGGAGGAGGGAGAGGAGAGAGGAGATAGGAGGAGGAGGAGGGAGAGGAGGAGGAGGGAGGAGGAAGAGGAGGAGGAGGGAGAGGAGAGAGGAGAGAGGAGGAAGAGGAGGAGGAGGGAGAGGAGAGAGGAGGAAGAGGAGGAGGAGGGAGAGGAGAGAGGAGGAAGAGGAGGAGGAGGGAGAGGAGAGAGGAGGAAAAGGAGGAGGAGGGAGAGGAGAGAGGAGGAGGAGGAGAGAGGAGGAAGAGGAGGAGGAGGGAGAGGAGATAGGAGGAGGAAGAGGAGGAGGAGGGAGAGGAGAGAGGAGGAGGGAGAGGAGGAGGAGAGAGAGGAGGAGGAGAGAGGAGGAAGAGGAGGAGGAGGGAGAGGAGAGAGAGGAGGAGGAGGAGGGAGAGGAGGAGGAGAGAGGAGGAAGAGGAGGAGGAGGGAGAGGAGAGAGGAGGAAAAGGAGGAGGAGGGAGGAGGAGGGAGAGGAGGAGAGAGGAGGAGAGAGGAGGAGGAAGAGGAGGAGGAGGGAGAGGAGAGAGGAGGAGGGAGAGAGGAGAAAGAGGAGGAGGAGGAGGAGGGAGAGGAGGAGGGAGAGGAGGAGGAGAAGGAGGAGGGAGAGGAGAGAGGAGAGAGAGGAGGAGGAGGGAGAGGAGGAGGAGAGAGGAGGAAGAGGAGGAGGAGGAGGGAGAGGAGGAAGAGGAGGAGGAGGGAGAGGAGGAGGAGAGAGGAGGAAGAGGAGGAGGAGGGAGAGGAGAGAGGAGATAGGAGGAGGAGGAGGGAGAGGAGGAGGAGGGAGGAGGAAGAGGAGGAGGAGGGAGAGGAGAGAGGAGATAGGAGGAGGAGGAGAGAGGAGGAGGAGGAGGAGGAGGGAGAGGAGGAGGAGGGAGAGGAGGAGGAGAGAGGAGGAAGAGGAGGAGGAGGGAGAGGAGAGAGGAGGAAGAGGAGGAGGAGGGAGAGGAGAGAGGAGGAGGAAAAGGAGGAGGAGGGAGAGGAGAGAGGAGGAGGAGGGAGAGGAGGAAGAGTAGAGAGGAGGGAGAGGAGAGAGGAGGGAGAGGAAGAGGAGGAGGAAGAGGAGGAGGAGGGAGAGGAGAGAGGAGGAGGGAGAGGAGGAGGAGAGAGAGGAGGAGGAGAGAGGAGGAAGAGGAGGAGGAGGGAGAGGAGAGAGAGGAGGAGGAGGAGGGAGAGGAGGAGGAGAGAGGAGGAAGAGGAGGAGGAGGGAGAGGAGAGAGGAGGAAAAGGAGGAGGAGGGAGGAGGAGGGAGAGGAGGAGAGAGGAGGAGAGAGGAGGAGTAGGAGGAAGAGGAGGAGGAGGGAGAGGAAGAGGAGGAGGAGGGAGGAGGAGGGAGAGGAGGAGGAAGAGGGAGAGGAGGAAGAGGGAGAGGGAGGAGGAGAGAGGAGGAAGAGTAGAGAGGAGGGAGAGGAGAGAGGAGGGAGAGGAAGAGGAGGAGGAAGAGGAGGAGGAGGAGGGAGAGGAAGAGGAGGAGGAGGAAAAGGAGGATGAAGGAGAGGAGAGAGAGGAGGAAGAGGAAGAGGAGGAGAGAGGAGGAGTAGGAGGAAGAGGAGGAGGAGGGAGGAGGAGGGAGAGGAAGAGGAGGAGGAGGAAAAGGAGGATGAAGGAGAGGAGAGAGAGGAGGAAGAGGAAGAGGAGGAGAGAGGAGGAGTAGGAGGAAGAGGGAGAGGAGGAAAGAGGAGGAGGAAGAGGAGAAAAGAGGAGGGAGAGGAGAGAGGAGGAAGAGGAGGAAGAAGAGGAAGAGGAGGAGAGGAGGGAGGAGAGAGGAGGAGGGAGAGGAGGAGGAGGAGGAAAAGGAGGAGGAGAGAGAGGAGAGAGGAGGAGTAGGGAGGAGGAGGGAGAGGGAGGGAGAGGAGAGAGGAGATAGGAGGAGGAGGAGGAGGAGGAGGAGGAGGGAGAGGAAGAGGAGGAGAGAGAGGAGGAAGAGGAGGAGAGAGGAGGAAGAGGAGGAGGAGGGAGAGGAAGAGGAGGAGGGAGGAGGAGGGAGAGGAGAGAGGAGGAAGAGGAGGAGAGAGGAGGAGTAGGAGGAAGAGGAGGAGGAGGAGGGAGAGGAGAGAGGAGGAAGAGGGAGGAGGAGAGAGGAGGAAGAGGAGGGAGAGGAGAGAGGAGGAAGAGGAGAGAGGAGGAGGAGGAAGAAGAGGAAGAGGAGGAAGAGGAGGAGGAGGGAGGATGAGAAGGAAGAGGAGGAGGAGGAGGAGAGAGGAGTAAGAGGAGGAGGAAGAGGAGGAGGAAGAGGAGGAGGGAGGAGGAAGAGGAGGAGGATTTACTGACTTAACTCTGGACTAATCATGAGAAACTTCCACACGTAGAGGTCATGAATGAAGCTTGAGAACCATCTCAGGTTCCTCTCCTTCCTCCTCCTCCTGCTCCTCCTCCTCCTCCTCTACCTTGTGTTTGCTGGTGTTGCTCTGGAAGCGGAGGCAGGTGACGGAGGTTCTGTGAGCCACCGTGACCCTGATGGGCGCGCTGGAGTTCCTCAGGTCGTACTGGTAGATCTTCCCCTGAGTGGAGCCCACAACCAGACCAGAGCCGTCAGGCATGAAGTCCACCGACGTCAGAGGGCCGTCCACCCGGATGGTCCTCAGGACGCTGGACACACACACACACACACACACAGACACAGACACACACACACACACACACACACACACACACACACACACACACACACACACAGACAGACAGACAGACAGACAGACACACACACACACGGTTATTATTATTAATATTAATATATCTTTGGGTATTTTTTCACTATTTACCTTTATAGACGAAACAATAATGGATTAGTAATGAAATGAGCGGATAATAATAATAAATACATCTTGCTGGCCGCGTCGTAGCACACGATCTTCTTGTCCAGGCCGACGCTGACCAGCAGCAGCTCGCTGGCGGGGGAGAAGGCGAGGCCGGAGCCCGGAGCCTTGTGGGCGCCATCGAACACGTGGAGCTCCTTCTGGGTGTTGGAGTCCCACAGGACCACCGTGCCGCTGGAAGAGACGCTGCCCAGCAGAGAGCGCTTCAGGGGGGACAGACGCAGGGCGTGGACCGGCTGGAGGAGGAGGAGGAGACAGGCGTCAAGGAGGAGGAGGGGGGGGGGGGGGGGGGAGGAGGAGGAGGAGGAGGGGGAGGAGGAGGAGACAGGCGTCAAGGAGGAGGGGGGGGGGGGAGGAGGAGGAGGAGAGGAGGAGGAGGAGACAGGCGTCAAGGAGGAGGAGGGGGGGGGGGGGGGAGACAGGTGTCAAGGAGGGGGGGGGAGGAGGAGGAGACAGGCGTCAAGGAGGAGGAGGGGGGGGGAGGAGGAGGAGGAGGGGGAGGAGGAGGAGACAGGCGTCAAGGAGGAGGGGGGGGGGGGGGAGGAGGAGGAGGAGAGGAGGAGGAGGAGACAGGCGTCAAGGAGGAGGAGGGGGGGGGGGGGGGAGACAGGCGTCAAGGAGGGGGGGGGGAGGAGGAGGAGACAGGCGTCAAGGAGGAGGAGGGGGGGGGGGGAGACAGGTGTCAAGGAGGGGGGGGGAGGAGGAGGAGACAGGCGTCAAGGAGGAGGAGGGGGGGGGGGGGGAGGAGGAGGGGGAGGGGGAGGAGGAGGGGGAGGAGGAGACAGGCGTCAAGGAGGAGGGGGGGGAGGGGGAGGAGGAGGAGGAGACAGGCGTCAAGGAGGAGGGGGAGGAGGAGGAGGAGGAGGAGGAGACAGGCGTCAAGGAGGAGGGGGGGGGGGAGGAGGAGGAGACAGGTGTCAAGGAGGAGGGGGGGAGGGGGAGGAGGAGGAGGAGACAGGCGTCAAGGAGGAGGGGGGGGGGGGGGAGGAGGAGGAGGAGGGGGAGGAGAGGAGGAGGAGGAGACAGGTGTCAAGGAGGAGGGGGGGAGGGGGAGGAGGAGGAGGAGACAGGCGTCAAGGAGGAGGGGGGGGAGGAGGAGGGGGAGGAGAGGAGGAGGAGGGAGACAGGCGTCAAGGAGGAGGAGGGGGGAGGGGGAGGAGGAGGAGGAGGAGACAGGCGTCAAGGAGGAGGGGGGGGGGGAGGAGGGGGAGGAGAGGAGGAGACAGGCGTCAAGGAGGGGGGGGGGGGGAGAGGAGGAGGAGGAGACAGGCGTCAAGGAGGAGGAGGGGGGGGGGAGGAGGAGGAGAGGAGGAGGAGGAGACAGGCGTCAAGGAGGAGGGGGGGGGGAGGAGGAGGAGGAGGGGGAGGAGAGGAGGAGGAGGAGACAGGCGTCAAGGAGGAGGGGGGGGGGAGGAGGAGGAGGAGGAGGGGGAGGAGAGGAGGAGGAGGAGACAGGCGTCAAGGAGGAGGGGGGGGGGAGGAGGAGGGGGAGGAGAGGAGGAGGAGGAGACAGGCGTAAGGGAGGAGGGGGGGGGAGGAGGGGGAGGAGGGGGGGGGAGGAGGGGGAGGAGAGGAGGAGACAGGCGTCAAGGAGGGGGGGGGAGGAGGAGGAGACAGGCGTCAAGGAGGAGGAGGGGGGGGGGGGAGGAGGAGGGGGAGGAGGAAGAGGAGAGGAGGAAGAGGAGGCAGACGTCAAGGAGGAGGAGGGGGGGGGGGGGAGGAGGAGGAGGAGACAGGCGTCAAGGAGGAGGAGGGGGGGGGGGGAGGAGGAGGAGGAGACAGGCGTCAAGGAGGAGGAGGGGGGGGGAGGAGGGGGAGGAGGAGGAGGAGACAGGCGTCAAGGAGGAGGAGGGGGGGGAGGAGGAGGAGGAGAGGAGGAGGAGACAGGCGTCAAGGAGGAGGAGGGGGGGGGAGGAGGGGGAGGAGGAGGAGGAGACAGGCGTGGAGGAGGAGGGGGGGGGGAGGAGGAGGAGGAGAGGAGGAGGAGGAGACAGGCGTCAAGGAGGAGGGGGGGGGGGGGGGAGGAGGAGGAGGAGGAGACAGGCGTCAAGGAGGAGGAGGGGGGGAGGAGGAGGAGGAGAGGAGGAGGAGACAGGCGTCAAGGAGGAGGAGGGGGGGGGAGGAGGGGGAGGAGGAGGAGGAGACAGGCGTCAAGGAGGAGGAGGGGGGGGGAGGAGGAGGAGAGGAGGAGGAGACAGGCGTCAAGGAGGAGGAGGGGGGGGGAGGAGGGGGAGGAGGAGGAGGAGACAGGCGTCAAGGAGGAGGAGGGGGGGGAGGAGGAGGAGGAGAGGAGGAGGAGACAGGCGTCAAGGAGGAGGAGGGGGGGGGAGGAGGGGGAGGAGGAGGAGGAGACAGGCGTCAAGGAGGAGGAGGGGGGGGGGAGGAGGAGGAGGAGAGGAGGAGGAGGAGACAGGCGTCAAGGAGGAGGGGGGGGGGAGGAGGGGGAGGAGAGGAGGAGACAGGCGTCAAGGAGGGGGGGGGAGGAGGAGGAGACAGGCGTCAAGGAGGAGGAGGGGGGGGGGGAGGAGGAGGGGGAGGAGGAAGAGGAGAGGAGGAAGAGGAGGCAGACGTCAAGGAGGAGGAGGGGGGGGGGGGAGGAGGAGGAGGAGGAGACAGGCGTCAAGGAGGAGGAGGGGGGGGGGAGGAGGAGGAGGAGGAGACAGGCGTCAAGGAGGAGGAGGGGGGGGGGAGGAGGGGGAGGAGGAGGAGGAGACAGGCGTCAAGGAGGAGGAGGGGGGGGAGGAGGAGGAGGAGAGGAGGAGGAGACAGGCGTCAAGGAGGAGGAGGGGGGGGAGGAGGGGGAGGAGGAGGAGGAGACAGGCGTCAAGGAGGAGGAGGGGGGGGGAGGAGGAGGAGGAGAGGAGGAGGAGGAGGAGACAGGCGTCAAGGAGGAGGAGGGGGGGGGGGGGAGGAGGAGGAGGAGACAGGCGTCAAGGAGGAGGAGGGGGGGGGGGGGAGGAGGAGGAGACAGGCGTCAAGGAGGAGGAGGGGGGGGGGAGGAGGAGGAGGAGAGGAGGAGGAGGAGGAGACAGGCGTCAAGGAGGAGGAGGGGGGGGGGAGGAGGAGGGGGAGGAGGAAGAGGAGAGGAGGAAGAGGAGGCAGACGTCAAGGAGGAGCATGAGGGTCACCTGGTTGCTGCCGTGCCCGAAGGCCTTGCTGGACAGGTTGGTGGTCAGGCTGTGGAGGACCAGGTCTCCGCTGGTGGACCCGGAGGCCACGAGGCTGTCGTTGGCGTTGAAGGACACGCAGGTCACCTCCTCATTGTGGTCCTGCAGACAAAGAGACCTCGTGAGATCTCCACACCGGGCGCCCCGCGTCCCCCTTCAGGACCAGGTCTTACCTTCAGGGAGCGGTGCAGCCTCTTGGTCTTCAGGTCCCAGATGTGCACGCAGTGATCCAGACCTCCGCTGGCCAGGAACTGAGACGAGGAACTCAGACACACACTGGTCTGCTTTTTCTGAGCGGAGGATGAACAGAGAGAGGAGGACCAGATGATGATGATGATGATATAATAATGATAGAATAATAACAATAATAACTCATAATAATTATGATACAATAACAATAATACATTCTAATACAATATAATTATTCTAATATATAATAATAATATATTATTATTATATATAATAATTATATGTAATAATAATTATTATTATTATATAATAATATATAATTATTATTATTATTATATATAATAATAATAATAACAACGAGTCTCACCCCTTCGCCCAGTTCCACCACTGGGACCACAGAGGATTTGAGGCTGGAAACCACCAGCTTGTCTCCACTGCTGCTGGCGCTGACCAGGTACTGGTCTGAGAGGAACTGGTCAAGGACGGTTCCCCCTCTAACCAAACATCACGTCTCTATGGATCATTATTCATCATGACAGTGAGGAACAACATGCTGTCCCTTTTCAGATAAAACCAGGAACAAACTGAACATCTTTTTCTTAAATAGCCTAAACAAGTGTTCAAGAAGACGATCAGCGGACTAATCAATAATGACACGAAGCTCCTCTATTGACCGGCTCCCCTCGGACCAGCAGGATACTGTTGGAGCTCCAGCAGGCCTGAGCCACCGGGTGGCTGCTGCTGTGAGGGTTGAACTGCTCCAGCGGCGCCATGGAGCCGGAGTCCCAGATCCTCACACAGTCTCCTGTGGACACCAGGCGGGTCACCTCCTCCATGGCAACGCCTGGAGAGACACACAGAGACACACACACAGAGACACACACACAGAGACACACACAGAGACACACACACACAGAGACACAGAGACACAGAGACACAGAGACACACACAGAGACACACACACAGAGACACACACAGAGACACACAGAGACACACACCAGAGAGACACACACAGAGACACACACACACAGAGACACAGAGACACACACACAGAGACACACACACAGAGACACACACACAGAGACACACACACAGAGACACACACACAGAGACACACACCAGAGAGACACACACAGAGACACACACACACAGAGACACAGAGACACACACACCAGAGAGACACACACAGAGACACACACACAGAGACACACACACAGAGACACACACCAGAGAGACACACACAGAGACACACACACACAGAGACACAGAGACACACACACAGAGACACACACACAGAGACACACACACAGAGACACACACCAGAGAGACACACACAGAGACACACACACAGAGACACACACCAGAGAGACACACACAGAGACACACACACAGAGACACACACACAGAGACACACACACAGACACAGAGACACACACAGACACAGACAGAGACACAGAGACACACACAGACACACACAGAGACACACACAGACACACACAGAGACACACAGAGACAGAGAGACACACACAGACACACACACACAGAGACACACACACAGACACACACACACAGAGACACACACACAGAGACAAACACACAGAGACACACACACACACACACACAGACACACACACACACACAGAGACACACACAGAGACACACACAGACACACACACAGACACACACACACACAGAGACACACACAGACACACACACAGACACACACACACACACACACACACACACACACACACACACACACACACACACACAGAGACACACACAGAGACACACACAGACACACACACAGACACACACACACAGAGACACACACAGACACACACACAGACACACACACACACACACACACACACACAGACACACACACACACACACAGAGACACACACACACACACACACACACACACACAGACACAGACACACACAGACACAGACACACAGACACACACACACACACACAGACACACACACACACACACACACACAGACACACACACACACAGAGACACACACACACACACACACACACACACACACAGACACACACACACACACACACACACACACACACAGACACAGACACACACACACACACACACACACACACACACACACACACACACAGACACACACACACACACACACACACACACACACACACACACACAGACAGTATTCCCAGGGTGTATTAGTACTTTTACTTCAGTAAATGACCAGAATACTTCTTCCCATGCAGTTAAACTGTTATAAGAAACGTAATAATAGTGAATAGATTAACATTAATAAATATGAAGTTAGTTAACTATCCAGCTTAAAAACACCAACAAGCACTGAGAACCAGTTTAATAGTTAGTTACGTATTGACGTCATGACGTAGTTACGTCGTGACGTCGAGAGAAGTGAGTGAACGCTAGCTAACAGTTAGCAACAACAGGAGCGGGCTCTAAAGTTACCGAACAGTCTTCAAAAAGCCGGAGAAACAACACGGAGCTATCGGAACGGCGTCAGGGAGCCTCGGTGTCTACGTGTGGGGTAGAAACGGGTCGTACGTACCGGGACCGGTAAGTTAACAAGTTAGTGGAGATGGTTTGTTTTGTTGGACCGGCTGCAGCCAATAAACCGCCACTACGGAAACCGGCAAGGGCCAAAAGTACAAGCTTTGCTTTTTTTAATAACTTTATTGACAGAATTTAGTTTTACAAGTAAACAGACGTGAAGGAAGAATTCATCTTCACTAAGTATACCACGGTATAAAAACACTGTTCCCGTAAAGTACTAATACCACAGTATACACATAATCTGTTATAGTAAAACTACTCATACCACAGAATAAAAAACACTATATACATAAAACGAAACACTCCCCTCTAAAATAATAAGGTTCGTAAAACATAACATAGTAATGTTTAAAGCTAAATATCCATGAAAAACAGCATATTTCAGGGAGGAACTCTATTTACGAACTTCTCATTAAGTTAGTGTGCGTATGTGCGCACCGGTTCCTGTCCGTGCAGGAGGATGAGCATCTCTCCCCGTGTTACTCTTTGGCTGTTTACCGCAGCTCCGTCTTAAACTATCCGTGCTGGAGGATGAGCATCTCTCCCCGTGTTACTCTTTGGCTGTTTACCGCAGCTCCGTCTTAAACTATCCGTGCTGGAGGATGAGCATCTCTCCCCGTGTTACTCTTTGGCTGTTTACCGCAGCTCCGTCTTAAACTATCCGTGCTGGAGGATGAGCATCTCTCCCCGTGTTACTCTTTGGCTGTTTACCGCAGGTCCGTCTTAAACTATCCATGCTGGAGGATGAGCATCTCTCCCCGTGTTACTCTTTGGCTGTTTACCGCAGGTCCGTCTTAAACTATCCGTGCCGGAGGATGAGCATCTCTCCCCGTGTTACTCTTTGGCTGTTTACCGCAGGTCCGTCTTAAACTATCCGTGCCGGAGGATGAGCATCTCTCCCCGTGTTACTCTTTGGCTGTTTACCGCAGGTCCGTCTTAAACTATCCGTGCCGGAGGATGAGCATCTCTCCCCGTGTTACTCTTTGGCTGTTTACCGCAGCTCCGTCTTAAACTATCCGTGCTGGAGGATGAGCATCTCTCCCCGTGTTACTCTTTGGCTGTTTACCGCAGCTCCGTCTTAAACTATCCGTGCCGGAGGATGAGCATCTCTCCCCGTGTTACTCTTTGGCTGTTTACCGCAGGTCCGTCTTAAACTATCCGTGCTGGAGGATGAGCATCTCTCCCCGTGTTACTCTTTGGCTGTTTACCGCAGCTCCGTCTTAAACTATCCGTGCCGGAGGATGAGCATCTCTCCCCGTGTTACTCTTTGGCTGTTTACCGCAGGTCCGTCTTAAACTATCCATGCTGGAGGATGAGCATCTCTCCCCGTGTTACTCTTTGGCTGTTTACCGCAGGTCCGTCTTAAACTATCCGTGCCGGAGGATGAGCATCTCTCCCCGTGTTACTCTTTGGCTGTTTACCGCAGGTCCGTCTTAAACTATCCGTGCCGGAGGATGAGCATCTCTCCCCGTGTTACTCTTTGGCTGTTTACCGCAGGTCCGTCTTAAACTATCCGTGCCGGAGGATGAGCATCTCTCCCCGTGTTACTCTTTGGCTGTTTACCGCAGCTCCGTCTTAAACTATCCGTGCTGGAGGATGAGCATCTCTCCCCGTGTTACTCTTTGGCTGTTTACCGCAGCTCCGTCTTAAACTATCCGTGCCGGAGGATGAGCATCTCTCCCCGTGTTACTCTTTGGCTGTTTACCGCAGGTCCGTCTTAAACTATCCGTGCTGGAGGATGAGCATCTCTCCCCGTGTTACTCTTTGGCTGTTTACCGCAGCTCCGTCTTAAACTATCCGTGCCGGAGGATGAGCATCTCTCCCCGTGTTACTCTTTGGTTGTTTACCGCAGGTCCGTCTTAAACTATCCGTGCTGGAGGATGAGTATCTCTCCCCGTGTTACTCTTTGGCTGTTTACCGCAGGTCCGTCTTAAACTATCCGTGCTGGAGGATGAGTATCTCTCCCCGTGTTACTCTTTGGCTGTTTACCGCAGCTCCGTCTTAAACTATCCGTGCTGGAGGATGAGTATCTCTCCCCGTGTTACTCTTTGGCTGTTTACCGCAGCTCCGTCTTAAACTATCCGTGCCGGAGGATGAGCATCTCTCCCCGTGTTACTCTTTGGCTGTTTACCGCAGCTCCGTCTTAAACTATCCGTGCTGGAGGATGAGTATCTCTCCCCGTGTTACTCTTTGGCTGTTTACCGCAGGTCCGTCTTAAACTATCCGTGCCGGAGGATGAGCATCTCTCCCCGTGTTACTCTTTGGCTGTTTACCGCAGCTTGGGTCCGAAGTTCAGATCGGAAACCGGAAGCTTTCGTTCAACCGGCTTTAAACTTCAGCAGCGAGTTGTTATAGTTGCACATATCTTTATAAATATATGTTAACATATATTTATAACATATATGTTGTAAAGCAAAGCCGACTTTGAGCAGGTAGATCCTGCTGACGTCTCGGCGAACGGTGAGACACGTATTATTTATTTATTTATTATTATTATTATTATTATTATTAACACGCAAACTAAAGATGCATTATGTAATACATATATAACTTCATACATGTTATATTTATATATGTATATATAAATATAACATGGTCAATCAATAAATTATCCTTAAAAAAGCCTCTTGATCATTTAAAAACTGATTCATTTGAAGTGTTGAAAGTTTACAAACTTGATAAAAAACATTTTATTTACTTTTATTTCATTCGAAAATTTCATTAATTGAAACCCTGACAATGAATTCTGTATTTGTTCGATATTTTATTACATATTAATTACATATACAAATGTACTTTTTAAGGATACACTTTATTAGAAATACAAAAGAATGAATTTAGTTTGTTTTAAAACCTGATTTCTGAGATCTGATCACATTTATTATTATTGATCTGCTGTAAATATGCTTTAAGAGGATGTGTGTGTACATCACTACGTATTGATCGTATTCATGTGGCTGCAGTTCTCACGATGGCAAATCCTTTGAGGGCCGAAGTGGTTCGACTCTACAAAAACGTGAGTCTGTTTTTATTTTTATTATTTATTATTTGAGGCTTCAAACGTTTTTTATTCACTTCAAAACGGTTTTAAAGCCGGAGGGAAAAATGAACTTGGTTCTGAATATTAAGCTCGGAATTTATAAATATAGCAACAAGGAAACAGGAAACAGCCCCAAATCCATAAAGTACAATAGACAGGGTACAAGTACAACACTGAAGTACAAATGAAGGTACTTTGAAGCATGAATGTGAAATAAAAGCAGATTTCAGCTCCGATTTGAACATTTGCTGCTTTTCTTTTTGTCACATTTGATTTTGAACTGAATATGTTTGGTGATTATTGGCTGACATGTAATCAATAAGTAGTATTGATTAGAGTGCCGGTACGACTCCTCCTCAGCTGCTGCACCTCGGGCGCGAGTACCCTAAAGGAGGCGACTACTTCAGGGACCGCCTGAGAGCGGCGTTCACCAAGAACAAAGGCGTGCGGGAGCCGCAGCAGATCCGGGCGCTGATTGGTCGAGGGGAGCACGTGTCCCGGGAGCTGGAGGCGCTCTACTACCTGAGGAAGTACCGCGCCATGAAGAAGCGCTACTACGAGGAGTAGCCCCGCCCCTACGAGGAGCAGCCCCGCCCCTACGAGGAGGAGCAGCCCCGCCCCTACGAGGAGCAGCCCCGCCCCTACGAGGAGTAGCCCCGCCCCTACGAGGAGGAGCAGCCCCGCCCCTACGAGGAGTAGCCCCGCCCCTACGAGGAGCAGCCCCGCCCCTACGAGGAGCAGCCCCGCCCCTACGAGGAGCAGCCCCGCCCCACGACGGCTCATCAATAACACGATCGATTCGGAGAAAGAGACAAATGTGTTTATTTTAAATTCATACAACAAATAACAGCAGCAGGTTTAATTGTTTCGTTCCCAAAAGATCAAATGAAAAAGAATAAAAAACAAGACGAGTCGTCCTTCATGAACAGCAGAGGTCAGAGGTCAGAGGGGGCGGGGTCAGCCAGGTTGGCTCTGCAGATGGGACAGGTGGGGTTCTCCTGGAAATATAAATAAATATTAATAATAAATAAAGGTGGGGTTCTCCTGGAAATATAAATAAATATTAATAATAAATAAAGGTGGAGTTCTCCTGGAAATATAAATAAATATTAATAATAAATAAAGGTGGGGTTCTCCTGGAAATATAAATAAATATTAATAATAAATAAAGGTGGGGTTCTCCTGGAAATATAAATAAATATTAATAATAAATAAAGGTGGGGTTCTCCTGGAAATATAAATAAATATAAATAATAAATAAAGGTGGGGTTCTCCTGGAAATATAAATAAATATTAATAATAAATAAAGGTGGGGTTCTCCTGGAAATATAAATAAATATTAATAATAAATAAAGGTGGGGTTCTCCTGGAAATATAAATAAATATTAATAATAAATAAAGGTGGGGTTCTCCTGGAAATATAAATAAATATTAATAATAAATAAAAGGTGGGGTTCTCCTGGAAATATAAATAAATATTAATAAATAAAGGTGGGGTTCTCCTGGAAAGATAAATAAATAAAGGTGGGGTTCTCCTGGAAAGATAAATAAATATTAATAATAAATAAATAATAAATAAAAGGTGGGGTTCTCCTGGAAAGATATAAACATTCTTAAATAAAGTACATATTTATATACTAGTATACAAATATGTATATACTAGTATGTGCATATGTGTATACATATTTATATACTAGTACTAGTATATAAATATATGTATATAAGAGTACTAGTATTGATCATTTGATTGGTCCATTGATCACATGACCCAATATGAGCCATGCTAGCAGTTTCCCTCCGCTTCCTTACGTTATGCTAAGCTATGCTAACCAGCTGCAGTTACCTTCAGCCACCGGTCGATGCACTGGACGTGGTAGTCGTGGAAACAGGGCAGCATCCTCAGCTTCTCCCCATCGGTGTAGTCACAGAAACAGATCTGACACCTGTCAATCAATCAATCAGAATCCGAGGAACACCGAACAAACACTTTCCCAGAATGCAACAGGTCACAACAGACCTTCTAAGCTAACAGGAAGCAGCAAGCGTCACTTCCTCTAAGAGCTTCCTGGTGGAACCGGTTCCCTCTGGTTCCAGTTCCCTAATCAATGACCGATCGATACTCACTGAGTGTTCTCGGCGCTGCTCGCCGACTGGAATGTTTTGGTGGGAAACCTCTGGATCTCCCTCCGGGTCAACTTCCTGGACACGACGGAGCCCTGCCGGGCCTCGAAGGCCAGGAGCGCCTGGGGGGTTAGGAGGGTATTACAATCTAACGTTATTAAAATACAACGGGTTATTAAAATATAATAACGGGTTATTAAAATACAACGGGTTATTAAAATATAATAACGGGTTATTAAAATACAACGGGTTATTAAAATATAATAACGGGTTATTAAAATGTAACGGGTTAAAATGTAACGCGTTATTAAAATATAATAACGTGTTATTAAAATGTAACGTGTTAAAATGTAACGCGTTATTAAAATATAATAACGGGTTATTAAAATACAACGGGTTATTAAAATATAATAACGGGTTATTAAAATGTAACGGGTTAAAATGTAACGCGTTATTAAAATATAATAACGTGTTATTAAAATGTAACGTGTTAAAATGTAACGGGTTATTAAAATATAATAATGGGTTATTAAAATGTAATAACGTGTTATTAAAATGTAACGTGTTAAAATGTAACGGGTTATTAAAATATAATAATGGGTTATTAAAATGTAACGTGATAAAATGTAACGGGTTATTAAAATGTAACGTCTGTAAAGAAATACAGAAAACTATTATTAAGATATGACTTGTATAAAGGAATGCGCTGCCTCTTCCTCTTCCTCTTCCTCTTCCTCACCTCGTAGTCGTTCCCCTGGAGGTCTTCTGAAAGCTCCGGCTCAGCGTTCCTCCTCCTGACACGCCCACGTCTTCTGTTTCGACCAATCAGATCTGTAGAAACACAGAATCAGTCAACACAGAGACATCTACTGTGCACACACACACACACACGTACGTACACACACACACACACACACGTACGTACACACACACACACGTACGTACACACACACACACACACGTACGTACGTACACACACACACACACACACACGTACGTACGTACACACACACGTACATACACACACACATGTACACACACACGTACATGTACACACACACACGTATACACACACGTACACACACGCACACACACACACACACGCATACACACACACACACACACACACGTATACACACACGTACACACATGTATACACGCACACACACGTACACACACACACACGTACACACACACACGTATACACACACACGTACGCACACACGTACACACACACGTACACACACACACGTATACACACACACACACGTACGTACACACACACACGTACACACACGTACACACACACACACACGTATACACGTATACACACACACGTACACACACACACATACACACACATGTACACACACACACACACACGCACACACGTATACACACACATGTATACACACATGTACACACACACACGTATACACACACACATGTACACACACACGTATACACACACACACACACGTACACACACACACACACGTATACACACACACACACGTACACACACACACACACGTACACACACACACATGTATACACACATGTACACACACACACGTATACACACACACATGCACACACACACACGTATACACACACACACACACATACACACACACACATACACACACATGTACACACACACACACACACACACGTACACACACACACACACACACACACGTATACACACACACACATGTATACACACATGTACACACACACACACACACGTATACACACACACACACACACACACGTATACACACACACACACACACATGTACACACACACACATGCACACACACACACATGCACACACACACACATGCACACACACACGTACACACCGTTGTCAAAGTGGACCAGAGGAGAGACGGCAGCCAGGAGGTGAGGCATCCAGCTGGGCTCCATGTAGGGCTGGAACTGCAACAACACGTCATGACATCACTTCCTGTTGACGGCCAGAGCCTCCACATGTTTACTCATGTACATAATAATAACAACAACTCACCATGTGGTGACTCTGCTGGTGGAGAAGATGGTGCTGATGCTGCTGATGAAGATGATGATGGTGGTGGTGTCTGCTGTGAGACTCCTCGTGGTCAAACTGGGCCTGAGGAGCAAAGAGGAGCATCATGAGGAGCATCATGAGGATCATGAGGAGCAAAGAGGAGCATCATGAGGATCATGAGGAGCACCATGAGGATCATGAGGAGCATCATGAGGAGCAAAGAGGAGCATCATGAGGAGCATCATGAGGATCATGAGGAGCATCATGAGGAGCAAAGAGGAGCATCATGAGGAGCATCATGAGGAGCATCATGAGGATCATGAGGAGCATCATGAGGATCATGAGGAGCAAAGAGGAGCATCATGAGGAGCAAAGAGGAGCATCATGAGGAGCATCATGAGGAGCAAAGAGGAGCATCATGAGCATCATGAGGAGCAAAGAGGAGCATCATGAGCATCATGAGGAGCAAAGAAGAGCATCATGAGGAGCAAAGAATAGCATCATGAGGAGCATCATGAGGAGCAAAGAGGAGCATCATGAGGAGCATCATGAGGAGCAACATGAGGAGCAAAGAGGAGCATCATGAGGAGAAAAGAGGAGCAAAGAGGAGCATCATGAGGAGCAAAGAGGAGCATCATGATGAGCAAAGAAGAGCATGAGGAGCAAAGAGGAGCATCATGAGGAGCAAAGAGGAGCATCATGAGGAGCAAAGAAGAGCATGAGGAGCATCATGAGGAGCACCATAAGGATCATGAGGAGAATCATGAGGAGCAAAGAGGAGCATCATGAGCATCATGAGGAGCAAAGAGGAGCATCATGAGCATCATGAGGAGCAAAGAAGAGCATGAGGAGCATCATGAGGAGGTCTCTCTCAGGTTCCTCACCTGAAGACTTCGAGCCAGCGTTTCATCTTCCTCCTCCTGAGCCGAGCGAACCACAGCCTCCTCATCGTCACTGATGACGATCTCCTCTGGAGCTGGAGGAGGAGGAGGAAGAGGAGAAGGAAGAAGAAGAGGAGGAGGAAGAGGATGAGGAGAAGCAAGAAGAGGAGGAGGAGGAAGAAGATGAGGAGGAGAAAGAGGAGGAGGAGGAGAAGCAAGAAGAGGAGGAGGAGGAAGAAGATGAGGAGGAAGAGGAGGAGGAGGAGGAGAAGCAAGAAGAGGAGGAAGAAGAGAAGGAGGAGGAAGATGAGGAGGAGGAGAAACAGTTTTCATCCTTCTGTTGAGGAGGTTTTAGTGTTTCTGGTCTCTGATGAACATCAACTAGTGAAGTCCTCCTGGAATGTGGAATGTGGTCCAACTGATCTGGGTTAGCGAGCTAAGGCGACTACACTACCCAGCATGCTCCTGGCTGACCGCTGAGACCACGAGACCTGGATCCGTGGTGGTCCAGGGTCCAGAGAGCAGGACTCATTATCATTCTTAAGTATATGAACTCATGTCTCCTCACCTGAGGAGGTGTCTCCCTGCTCTCCGGTCAGCCACCTCCTCTCCTCCTCCGTCAGGAAGGACAGAGAGGAGGAGGACGGCGAAGTCGTCCTGCGGCGGAGAAGAGCTCGCCGGTCTTCTACCGCGGAGCCCGCCGCCTCCACCTCCTCCTCGGATATGGGCGTGAGGCAGGAGGAGGAGGAGGAGGAGGAGGAGGAGGAGGAGGAGCAGGACGTGGTGGACAGCGGCGCCCCGAACCAGCCGCCCAGAGGAAACGCCCGGAGAGACGAGGCGGGAACAAAGGCGGCGCTCTGCTCGCCCGGCGCCGCCGACAGACGCCGCCGCTTGGACCGGTGGGACGAGTCCGGACGCTTCGGAGAGCCAACGGAGGAAAGCTGAGGAGGAGAGACACGTTAAGGACCAGGAGAACCAGGAGAACCGGGAGAACCGGGAGAGGACCCGTTCACGCTGACTTACGGGGCCGAGCGCTTCCTCCGGGATGAGACCACCTCGCCGCCGCTTGCCGAGCAGAGGACTGGAGAACCAAAACAAACCACACGTTAGCGTGAAGGCAACCACATGTAAAAAAACATGTTATCAATGTGGATAACATGTGTATAACATGTTATACACACATTATCTACATGTTATCTACATGTTATCCACATGTTATCCACATGTTATCTACATGTTAACCACATGTTATACACATGTTATCTACATGTTAACCACATGTTATACACATGTTATCTACATGTTATCCACATGTTATCTACATGTTAACCACACGTTATACACACATTATCTACATGTTATCTACATGTTATCCACATGTTAACCACATGTTATCTACATGTTAACCACATGTTATACACACATTATCTACATGTTAACCACACGTTATACACATGTTATCTACATGTTAACCACATGTTATACACATGTTATCTACATGTTAACCACATGTTATACACATGTTATCTACATGTTATCCACATGTTATCTACATGTTAACCACACGTTATACACACATTATCTACATGTTATCTACATGTTATCCACATGTTATCTACATGTTAACCACATGTTATACACATGTTATCTACATGTTAACCACATGTTATACACACATTATCTACACGTTAACCACACGTTATCTACATGTTAACCACATGTTATACACACATTATCTACATGTTAACCACACGTTATGCACATGTTAACCACGTTATACAGACGTTATCTACATGTGTATAACATGTTAACCACATGTTATCTACATGTTATCTACATGTTATACACACACGTTATCTACATGTTAACCACACGTTATACACATGTTATCTACATGTTATGCACATGTTAACCACATGTTATTTACATGTTATACACACGTTATCTACATGTTATCTACATGTTTTACACACGTTATGCACATGTTATCCACACGTTAACCACACATTATCTACACGTTATCCACATGTTAACCACACGTTAACCACAAGTTATCCACACGTTATCCACATGTTATGAACATGCTGTTCAGGCACACGTTATCCACACGTTATCCACATGCTGTTCAGGCACACGTTATCCACACGTTATCCACATGCTGTTCAGGCACACGTTATCCACACGTTATCCACATGCTGTTCAGGCACACGTTATCCACACGTTAACCACACGTTATCTACATGTTAACCACATGTTATACACACATTATCTACATGTTAACCACACGTTATGCACATGTTAACCACGTTATACAGACGTTATCTACATGTGTATAACATGTTAACCACATGTTATCTACATGTTATACACACACGTTATCTACATGTTAACCACACGTTATCCACACGTTATCCACATGTTATCCACATGTTATCCACATGTTATCCACATGTTATCCACACGTTATCCACATGTTATCCACACGTTATCCACATGTTAACCACACGTTATCTACATGTTATCCACATGTTAACCACACATTATCTACATGTTAACCACATGTTATGAACATGCTGTTCAGGCACACGTTATCCACACGTTATCCACATGTTATCCACATGTTATCCACACGTTAACCACACGTTATCCACATGTTAACCACACATTATCTACACGTTATCCACATGTTAACCACACATTATCTACACGTTATCCACACGTTAACCACACACTATCTACACGTTATCCACATGTTAACCACACATTATCTACACGTTATCCACACGTTAACCACACACTATCTACACGTTATCCACATGTTATGAACATGTTATCTACATGTTAACCACATGTTATCCACATGTTATCCACACGTTATCCACACATTATCCACATGTTATCCACATGTTAACCACATGTTATCCACATGTTATCCACATGTTAACCACACGTTATCCACACGTTATCCACATGTTAACCACACATTATCTACACGTTATCCACACGTTAACCACACACTATCTACACGTTAACCACACATTATCTACACGTTATCCACACGTTAACCACACACTATCTACACGTTATCTACACGTTATCCACATGTTAACCACACATTATCTACACGTTATCCACATGTTAACCACACGTTATCCACACGTTAACCACACATTATCTACACGTTATCCACATGTTAACCACACATTATCTACACGTTATCCACACGTTATCTACACGTTATCCACATGTTAACCACACGTTATCCACACGTTATCTACACGTTATCCACACACTATCTACACGTTATCCACATGTTAACCACACATTATCTACACGTTATCCACATGTTAACCACACATTATCTACACGTTATCCACACGTTATCCACATGTTAACCACACATTATCTACACGTTATCCACATGTTAACCACACGTTATCCACACGTTAACCACACATTATCTACACGTTATCCACATGTTAACCACACATTATCTACACGTTATCCACACGTTATCCACACGTTATCTACACGTTATCCACATGTTAACCACACGTTATCCACACGTTATCTACACGTTATCCACACACTATCTACACGTTATCCACATGTTAACCACACATTATCTACACGTTATCCACATGTTAACCACACATTATCTACACGTTATCCACACGTTATCTACACGTTATCCACATGTTAACCACACGTTATCCACACGTTAACCACACATTATCTACACGTTATCCACACGTTATCTACACGTTAACCACACGTTATCCACACGTTAACCACACATTATCTACACGTTATCCACACGTTATCTACACGTTATCCACACGTTATCTACATGTTAACCACACATTATCTACACGTTAACCACACATTATCTACACGTTATCCACATGTTAACCACACATTATCTACACGTTATCCACACGTTATCTACACGTTATCCACATGTTAACCACACGTTATCCACACGTTAACCACACATTATCTACACGTTATCCACACGTTATCTACACGTTATCCACATGTTAACCACACGTTATCCACACGTTAACCACACATTATCTACACGTTATCCACATGTTAACCACACGTTATCCACACGTTATCTACACGTTATCCACACACTATCTACACGTTATCCACACGTTATCCACATGTTATGAACATGCTGTTCAGGCACACGCATCCAGCACGGCTCCAGGTGAGCCGGGTTACCTGGGGGTCTCTGGGACCATGACGGAGAGATCATGGTAGAGGACGTCCGCCGGGTCCACGAGGCAGCCTCGGTTCAGACCTCCGGGACTGTCCGGCTCAGACGAACCGGGACTGGCTGCTAGCGGCTCCTGCATGTGCGTGCTGTAGAGACACCGGGTTCACCTGGAGCCCGGACCCATGTGGACCAGGTCCCGAAGACAAGTCTGCGGAGGAGTTAGAGAGGACGTTAACGACACGGGGCCGACTGCGGCACTCCGGTTCCGGTTGTACCGGATCACAGCAACCAGGACCCGGGAGCTCACCGACTCACACACGAGGCGCTCCGGTTCAGACCCGGGTCACTACTACACGGAGAAAGGAGCCCACTTGTTGTTGTTGTTGTTGTTGTTGTTGTTGTTGTCGTCAGGAGCGTTCGTTAGCCTGTTAGCTCGTAGCTAGCCGAAGTGCCGCACACACGAACACGACAACAACTCGATGAGCAAATCAATGAAACTCGACTTGAATCGATGAAAACAAGCTCGAGCACGCGCTCCCGGTTCACGTTACCGTAAAACGTTAAACGTTGACGTCCTTTCTTTCGGTTGGTTAATGGACGAAGTCTCTGGACCCGCAACAGGAAGTGCCCTTCAAAATAAGAGGGGGGGACTTCCGGCGGAGTCAAACTGAAAAGTACTGCGTTAAAATGTCCACGAGGATAATAAATAAAGATAAAGATTACAATAGAATTAAAATGAGACATTAATTAATTAATCTGCAATAATCAATTGTTTGGTTGTGGATCCATCTTACATAATAATAATAATAATAATATTTATTTAACACTTTTCAAAAGAAAGTTAAGAAGATCTTTACGAGATAAAATATTCTTTATAAAGTTAAACAACATTGAGCAAAATTAGCTGTTTATGAGAAAAAAAGTAAAATAAAACTAATAACATAATGACAATAATCAATAAAGTTAAGAGAATGTCTTAGTACACAACAGATTGTAATTCTAAAATATAAATATGAAATAAAGTAAAATATCTCTGAAGATGTCACTTTTATTAGACAAACACATATTAATCATGAATTAATCAGATTTATTGATCGTGAAATCAATAGTTTTTTAACCTTATGGAGGTTAAACGTAAGGAGTATTAAATCACAAGTCAGTATGAGGAGATTAAAACATACCATAATGATAATGGAGGTTAGCCCCTCGATCTGCTTTTAAAGCAGTTATGAGAGGGAAACTTATTGATAAGACAGATTAATTATATTAAGAGAGCTAAAGAAGAAATATAGAAGAAGGAAAAGGAAACATTTATTGACACTGCTACCAAAACTTAAAGAAATTAGAGACAACATAGATAAACTACCAAATACAGAAAACAATCTTACTATGAGGTGGGACCAAAAGAACCCAAGGAGATAGAAACGTGTTCAGGAACTATGATCTAAATCTGCATCGCCTCCATCCTCAAGGAACACATGAGATTGTTTTAGAGACACTGGACCTACCAGTGATTGGGAAAGACCAGAATGACCTTCTGACTTCACCCATTACAAATATAGAATAAAGAAAGCTATGGGAGATAATAACTCCCCAGTTACTGATGGTTTACCAACGTTTAGTGAACTCCTCCTACTTGAGCCCTCATGTAACTACACTGGCCCATGGGGAACTCCACCATCTTGGAAAGAGGCTGAAAGAACAGTGATTCCTGCTCTGGTTACAGACGCATATCAATACTTAATATAGACGATAAATTATATACCTCAATTATTGCAAAAAGATATGAGCATTTCATGAATGATAGATGAAGACCAGACAGGCTTCGTCAAGGGGCGTGAAGCCCAAGATAACATAAGGAGAACCCTACATATAATTGAACATATTAACCATAAACATATGAATGCAGCTCTAATATGTCTTCATAGTGTGAACTGAACCTTTCTGTATGTGAAGCTGCTCAGAGACAGCAAGGAGGGCAGTCTCTGTTGAGTGGCCTATAAATTACATTAAAGTAGATCAGGACATGAGGAGTGATATGGAGAGATGGGATGTTAGATCTCACTTCACGGATAGATATTATAACAATGAGCAGACTTCCAAGACTCCTCTATTTCTTTCATTCACCAATCGAGATCCCCGGAGTCAAATCATATCAAGGTTTATATGGAACGGCCAAAGACCAAGAGTCAAATATGAAACACTACAGAACCATATTAAGGGGGCGTGGCATTACCAATCCTTATAAAGGGGGTGGGGCATTACCAATCCTTATAAAGGGGGCGTGGCATCAACAAACCTTATAAAGGGGGTGTGTCATTACCGAACCTTATTAAGGGGGCGTGTCATTACCAAGCCTTATTAAGGGGGTGTGTTATTAATAAACCTTATTAAGGTGGCGTGTCATTACCAAACCTTATAAAGGGGGCGTGGCATTACCAAACCTTATAAAGGGGGCGTGGCATCAACAAACCTTATAAAGGGGGTGTGTCATTACCGAACCTTATTAAGGGGGCGTGTCATTACCAAGCCTTATTAAGGGGGTGTGTTATTAATAAACCTTATTAAGGTGGCGTGTCATTACCAAACCTTATAAAGGGGGCGTGGCATTACCAAACCTTATAAAGGGGGCGTGGCATTACCAAAACCTATTAAGGGGGCGTGTCATTACCAAACCTTATAAAGGGGGCGTGGCATTACCAAACCTTATAAAGGGGGCGTGGCATTACCAAAACCTATTAAGGGGGCGTGTCATTACCAAACCTTATTAAGGGGCGTCATTACCAAACCTTATTAAGGGGCGTCATTACCAAACCTTATTAAGGGGGCGTGTCATTACCAAACCTTATTAAGGGGCGTCATTACCAAACCTTATTAAGGGGGCGTGTCATTACCAAACCTTATTAAGGGGCGTCATTACCAAACCTTATTAAGGGGCGTCATTACCAAACCTTATTAAGGGGGCGTGTCATTACCAAACCTTATTAAGGGGCGTCATTACCAAACCTTATTAAGGGGCGTCATTACCAAACATTATTAAGGGGGCGTGTCATTACCAAACCTTATTAAGGGGGCGTGTCATTACCAAACCTTATTAAGGGGCGTCATTACCAAACCTTATTAAGGGGGCGTGTCATTACCAAACCTTATTAAGGGGGCGTGTCATTACCAAACCTTATTAAGGGGCGTCATTACCAAACCTTATTAAGGGGGCGTGTCATTACCAAACCTTATTAAGGGGCGTCATTACCAAACCTTATTAAGGGGGCGTGTCATTACCAAACCTTATTAAGGGGGCGTGTCATTACCAAACCTTATTAAGGGGGCGTGTCATTACCAAACCTTATTAAGGGGCGTCATTACCAAACCTTATTAAGGGGCGTGTCATTACCAAACCTTATTAAGGGGCGTCATTACCAAACCTTATTAAGGGGCGTCATTACCAAACCTTATTAAGGGGCGTCATTACCAAACCTTATTAAGGGGCGTCATTACCAAACCTTATTAAGGGGCGTCATTACCAAACCTTATTAAGGGGCGTCATTACCAAACCTTATTAAGGGGCGTCATTACCAAACCTTATTAAGGGGCGTCATTACCAAACCTTATTAAGGGGCGTCATTACCAAACCTTATTAAGGGGTGTCATTACCAAACCTTATTAAGGGGCGTCATTACCAAACCTTATTAAGGGGCGTCATTACCAAACCTTATTAAGGGGCGTCATTACCAAACCTTATTAAGGGGCGTCATTACCAAACCTTATTAAGGGGCGTCATTACCAAACCTTATTAAGGGGCGTCATTACCAAACCTTATTAAGGGGCGTCATTACCAAACCTTATTAAGGGGCGTCATTACCAAACCTTATTAAGGGGCGTCATTACCAAACCTTATTAAGGGGTGTCATTACCAAACCTTATTAAGGGGCGTCATTACCAAACCTTATTAAGGGGCGTCATTACCAAACATTATTAAGGGGCGTCATTACCAAACCTTATTAAGGGGCGTCATTACCAAAACCTATTAAGGGGCGTCATTACCAAACCTTATTAAGGGGCGTCATTACCAAACATTATAAAGGGGCGTGTCATAACAAAGCTTATAAAAGGGGCGTGGCATCACCAAAGCGTAGGGCATATTTCCATGCGGCTCAAATTAGACCAGTAATCTCCTGGTGTACCAACAATTATGAAGATTAAAGGAAAAACTTGGAACGATATGTAGAAGGAACATTCAGACTTATTGGAGACAGAAATATAGCAAACGATTGACTGACAGGTGGATTTACATTAGAGATGTGGTTCAAACTGGAATGAAAATATAGATTAGAGCTCAGGCTACTTAGATGGATAGCCTATGATAGACATGTTATTCTCGATCAGAGGTTTAAACATATTACATATGGAATATGTAGTTATTGAAGATGTAGTGAGTTTCCAGGAGCTGAAAGATAAATATTCACTAAATAACCAGGACCACTTCAGATACCGACAATTAAGGGACTTTTTTACAGAGAAGTAAAGCACAAGATTAACTTGTGAAAAAATGGGATAATTAGAACCATAATAAGAGCTTTAAACTCAAAAAAATATAGAAACATATTTAGGAAACACAACACTTTGTCAAACTGAAATGGGAACAAGAGATGTGAATATTACAGACGATGAATGGTTGAATATTTGGAGGACACAATTTTGGAAAAAATTAATCAGATTCTTTATTACAAGCAAATGTCTGTATATTGTTCTACCGTGTTGGAGGAAATGTGGGGCAGTAAATCTAGACCAAAGGTAGACCACGCCCATGAGTTTTGGCTATGCCCAGACATTGTACGGTTGGAGAAATACATATATTTATATATAAATATATATAATATGTAAATAAATATATTTATATATAACTATGTATAGTTATATATCTCTACCTGTGGAAGTGACTCTGCCATAGAAACGTGTAATGAGGCTTTTTAATCATATTTGATTATTTAACTGAAACAGAATTATTAACGCTTATAAAGTATTAAATATATATAAATAAAATAAAAGACGTAAATAAAAGTCTGATTGGTAGAAAAACAAGTTTATTTCTTAAATGTTCTCAGATGATTTCAGTTTTCTGTTCTATCGGTTTTTAAATAACTTTTGAACTTCTTGTAAAACCGATAAATTAAAACAAATCTTTAGTTTCTAACAGAAACTAAAACAATCTATATTGTTTATATATATATATATAATATTAAACAATCATCAATATTCTCCTCAAACAAGTAAAATGAGCTGACTTCACAAACAGGAACACAAGTTTGTGTAACCGCGGCGACAGCATCCCAGAATGCATCACCTTCAGAACAGCATCGTGTGCAGCGATTTGCGGACGGTGGCCATTTCCTGCTGTTGCTGTGGAAACACACAGACAACAGGATGTGACATCACTGGCTTATGACATCAAAGAGACAACGAGAAGTGAATATTTAAAAATAATAAATTAAACATCAGGGTCCCGATTAGAATCACAATGCATTCTGGGTGAGAGCCAGGCTGCAGGACCCAATGCATTCTGGGTAGATCTGTATGCGACCTCGTGAGAACGAGGCTGCAGGACCCAATGCATTCTGGGTAGATCTGTATGCGACCTCGTGAGAACGAGGCTGCAGGACCCAATGCATTCTGGGAAACGCCTCCACAGCAGACAGCTGATTGGCTCTTTGGTTTGACAACAAACACGAAATATGAATAGTAAACGTGGTGTTTGTAATATTTAATTGTCTGTTAGTCTCATGTTTAATCTAAAGACATATATAATAATAATAATAATAATAATAATAATAATAATAATAAAGCTTATTAATATAACACATTAGCTACACACACATTTCTACATAAACATAAACATGTAAATCCCAACGAGGTCTGTGAACTACAAGCAGCCTACAGATCTAACAGGAAGTCACTGGAAGCTGAGAGAAGGTGTTACGTTAAAGTCTGTCCTCCTCTTAAAGCGACAGCGTCCCTCTTGGTGGTCAGCTGGTTTCTGCCTTTAAGCTCTTGTTTCATCCTTTTAGTTCCACCGTTTGAAATAAACAAATAAACAAACAAACAAACAGGAAGTTGCACAAAGCAGGATGTAAAATCTTTTGTTCATCAACAATGCAAATATTAAAAGTATTTAACTTCCCGGAGCGATAGAACCAGGCGGACAGAACCAGGCGGACAGAACCAGGCGAACAGAACCAGATGGACAGAACCAGACAGACAGAACCAGACAGACAGAACCAGACGAACAGAACCAGACGGACAGAACCAGACGGACAGAAGCAGACGGACAGAACCAGACGGACAGAAGCAGACGGACAGAACCAGACGGACAGAAGCAGACGGACAGAACCAGACGGACAGAACCAGACGGACAGAAGCATAAGGACAGAAGCAGATGGACAGAACCAGACGAACAGAACCAGACGGACAGAACCAGACAGACAGAACCAGACGAACAGAAGCAGACGGACAGAACCAGACGGACAGAACCAGACAAACAGAACCAGACAAACAGAACCAGACGGACAGAACCAGACGGACAGAACCAGACAAACAGAACCAGACAAACAGAACCAGACGGACAGAACCAGGCGGACAGAACCAGACGGACAGAACCAGACGGACAGAACCAGACGAACAGAAGCAGACGAACAGAACCAGACGGACAGAAGCAGACGGACAGAACCAGATGGACAGAACCAGACGGACAGAAACAGACGGACAGAACCAGATGGACAGAACCAGACAGAACCAGATGGACAGAACCAGACGGACAGAAGCAGACGGACAGAACCAGACGGACAGAAACAGACAAACAGACGGACAGAACCAGATGGACAGAACCAGACGGACAGAAGCAGACGGACAGAACCAGACGGACAGAAGCAGACGGACAGAACCAGATGGACAGAACCAGACGGACAGAAACAGACAAATAGACGGACAGAACCAGATGGACAGAACCAGACGGACAGAACCAGATGGACAGAACCAGATGGACAGAACCAGACGGACAGAACCAGATGGACAGAACCAGACGGACAGAAGCAGACGGACAGAAGCAGACGGACAGAACCAGATGGACGGAACCAGATGGACAGAACCAGACGGACAGAACCAGATGGACAGAACCAGACGGACAGAAGCAGACGGACAGAAGCAGACGGACCGAACCAGACGGACAGAAACAGACAAACAGACGGACAGAACCAGATGGACAGAACCAGACGGACAGAACCAGATGGACAGAACCAGACGGACAGAAGCAGATGGACAGAACCAGACGGACAGAACCAGACGGACAGAAGCAGACGGACCGAACCAGACGGACAGAAACAGACAAACAGACGGACAGAACCAGATGGACAGAACCAGACGGACAGAACCAGATGGACAGAAACAGACGGACAGAACCAAACCTCCGTAACTGTGGAGGTTGAGCCAAACTGATCAGGAATCAGCCCTAACTCACGGTGTCCATGAGGATCTTCTTCTGCAGGTTGGCCATCTCCTTCCTCAGCTCCTGTTGCGCCCCCTGCAGGAAGGCGTCGTGGCTCTTCTCCATGTCCTCCATGTTCTGATGGAACCACACGTCTACAGTTACCTCCTTTTAATACCAAGACAACCTCCACCTGGAGTAAAAGAGTGACACCAAAACAAACTCCACCTGGAGTAAAGGAGTGACACCAAAACAAACTCCACCTGGAGTAAAAGAGTGACACCAAAACAAACTCTACCTGGAGTAAAGGAGTGACACCAAAACAAACTCTACCTGGAGTAAAGGAGTGACACCAAAACAAACTCCACCTGGAGTAAAAGAGTGACACCAAAACAACCTCCACCTGGAGTAAAGGAGTGACACCAAAACAACCTCCACCTGGAGTAAAAGAGTGACACCAAAACAACCTCCACCTGGAGTAAAGGAGTGACACCAAAACAAACTCCACCTGGAGTAAAAGAGTGACACCAAAACAAACTCTACCTGGAGTAAAGGAGTGACACCAAAACAAACTCTACCTGGAGTAAAGGAGTGACACCAAAACAAACTCCACCTGGAGTAAAGGAGTGACACCAAAACAAACTCCACCTGGAGTAAAGGAGTGACACCAAAACAAACTCCACCTGGAGTAAAAGAGTGACACCAAAACAAACTCCACCTGGAGTAAAAGAGTGACACCAAAACAACCTCCACCTGGAGTAAAGGAGTGACACCAAAACAACCTCCACCTGGAGTAAAGGAGTGACACCAAAACAACCTCCACCTGGAGTAAAAGAGTGACACCAAAACAACCTCCACCTGGAGTAAAGGAGTGATACCAAAACAAACTCTACCTGGAGTAAAGGAGTGACACCAAAACAAACTCCACCTAGAGTAAAAGAGTGACACCAAAACAACCTCCACCTGGAGTAAAGGAGTGACACCAAAACAACCTCCACCTGGAGTAAAAGAGTGACACCAAAACAACCTCCACCTGGAGTAAAAGAGTGACACCAAAACAACCTCCACCTGGAGTAAAAGAGTGACACCAAAACAACCTCCACCTGGAGTAAAGGAGTGACACAAACACACTTTCCGGTGTACTTGTGTACTTTAAGTGTTCTTCCTGCTGCAGGATGAGGGTCACCTTCACAAACTGCTCGTAGAGTTCTCTGACGGTCTTCAGCTTCTGGTTCTGGACCACTCGGGCCTGTTGAAGGATCTTCTGCTGCTGCCTGAACAGACTCTGAGGAGAGGAGGAGGACCGGCTCTGTTGTTGTTTTTGTTGTTGTTGTTATCAGTGAATTCTCTGGTCAGCACTTTAGTTTAATAATGATTCTACTTCTGTGTTGTTTCTAAGGTGTTATATATTCACTGCTCTCCGATTGGTTTAAACATGATCAATAAATATATGAACATGGATCAGAGGAGGAGAACCCACGTTGAGCTTCTCCTCCTGCTCCTCAGCTCGCTGGGCTTCAGACTCCCACTGCTGCAGCGCTGAGGACACCTGCTGGGAGTACTGCTGAGTCATCTTCTGCCTGAGGAGACACAGATAAACTGCTGAGTCATCTTCTGCCTGAGGAGACACATATATATACTGCTGAGTCATCTTCTGCCTGAGGAGACACAGATAAACTGCTGAGTCATCTTCTGCCTGAGGAGACACAGATAAACTGCTGAGTCATCTTCTGCCTGAGGAGACACACAGATATACTGCTGAGTCATCTTCTGCCTGAGGAGACACACATATATACTGCTGAGTCATCTTCTGCCTGAGGAGACACACAGATAAACTGCTGAGTCATCTTCTGCCTGAGGAGACACAGATATATACTGCTGAGTCATCTTCTGCCTGAGGAGACACAGATATAAACTGCTGAGTCATCTTCTGCCTGAGGAGACACAGATATATACTGCTGAGTCATCTTCTGCCTGAGGAGACACACATATATACTGCTGAGTCATCTTCTGCCTGAGGAGACACAGATATAAACTGCTGAGTCATCTTCTGCCTGAGGAGACACAGATATATACTGCTGAGTCATCTTCTGCCTGAGGAGACACACATATATACTGCTGAGTCATCTTCTGCCTGAGGACACAGATATATACTGCTGAGTCATCTTCTGCCTGAGGAGACACAGATATATACTGCTGAGTCATCTTCTGCCTGAGGAGACACACAGATATACTGCTGAGTCATCTTCTGCCTGAGGAGACACACATATATACTGCTGAGTCATCTTCTGCCTGAGGAGACACACAGATAAACTGCTGAGTCATCTTCTGCCTGAGGAGACACAGATATAAACTGCTGAGTCATCTTCTGCCTGAGGAGACACAGATATATACTGCTGAGTCATCTTCTGCCTGAGGAGACACACATATATACTGCTGAGTCATCTTCTGCCTGAGGAGACACAGATATATACTGCTGAGTCATCTTCTGCCTGAGGAGACACACATATATACTGCTGAGTCATCTTCTGCCTGAGGAGACACACATATATACTGCTGAGTCATCTTCTGCCTGAGGAGACACACAGATAAACTGCTGAGTCATCTTCTGCCTGAGGAGACACAGATATATATTGCTGAGTCATCTTCTGCCTGAGGAGACACAGATATAAACTGCTGAGTCATCTTCTGCCTGAGGAGACACAGATATATACTGCTGAGTCATCTTCTGCCTGAGGAGACACACATATATACTGCTGAGTCATCTTCTGCCTGAGGAGACACAGATAAACTGCTGAGTCATCTTCTGCCTGAGGAGACACAGATATATACTGCTGAGTCATCTGCTGAGTCATCTTCTGACCTCTGTCCGTGGTAGCTGTATATCATGACGACATTATGGGATGTTCTAACCTCTGTCCGTGGTAGCTGTATATCATGACGACATTATGGGATGTTCTAACCTCTGTCCGTGGTAGCTGTATATCATGACGACATTATGGGATGTTCTAACCTCTGTCCGTGGTAGCTGTATATCATGACGACATTATGGGATGTTCTAACCTCTGTCCGTGGTAGCTGTATATCATGACGACATTATGGGATGTTCTAACCTCTGTCCGTGGTAGCTGTTCCACAGCTGCTCCAGCTTCTGTTGGCTGCCCTTCATGTAGTTCTTGGTCAGACTCTCCAGACGCTTCTTCTTATTCTGCATCACCTTGCTGATGTCAGCTGGAAGCAGAAACACCATCACTGTGTACTTATACTCCTTGTAGTACTTATTCTGTCACTGTGCATGAGTACTTACACTCCTTATAGTACTTGTAATAGTTATTCTGTCACTGTGTACTTATACTACTTATAGTACTTATTGTACGTATCCTGCCACTGTGCAGTAGTACTTATAATACTTGTAATAGTTATTCTGTCTGTATATGTAATATTTCAGTTATTGTGGATTCTTTACGGTTTTATATTGACTATTTATAACAATTATTTTGCTCTTGATTCTGTTGAACTCTTAGTATTTAATATACATATACATATAAATATATAATATAACTTAATATACAGTATAAAGTACCTCATTTGACAGCCGGATGATATTTTAATACCAAAACAATATAACAGCGGAGCAAGATTATTATTATTTTAGCAGAAACTAATTTAATCTAAACACCGTGTGTTTACACTTCATGAAACAAGAGAAGCCGTTATTGATCCTCAAGAGGACATAAATATTGATTTGTAGATACACAGAGAAAGGTACAATAATAAGTAGAGCATATGAAACTAGAGTGTATGTAAAGTTACATAATCCTACCAGAGCAGTACATAATATATTGTGGGATATAAAGAGTACACAAACCAGTACATGTGAGTACTACCTTCATGCAACAACCAGACTGCACAGAGCTGCTTACCTCCGAACTTCTCCAACATGGAGTGGACCTCATTTCTGAGGGAGGAAGAACTTTGATGAACAGGTGACAGAATACAAGTAGTACAACATGTACCTCTGAGGTGTAGTACAGTAAGTAGTACAACATGTACCTCTGAGGTGTAGTACAGTAAGAAGTACAACATGTACCTCTGAGGTGTAGTACAGTAAGTAGTACAACATGTACCTCTGAGGTGTAGTACAGTAAGAAGTACAACATGTACCTCTGAGGTGTAGTACAGTAAGAAGTACAACATGTACCTCTGAGGTGTAGTACAGTAAGAAGTACAACATGTACCTCTGAGATGTAGTACAGTATAAAGTACAACATGTACCTCTGAGGTGTAGTACAGTATAAAGTACAACATGTACCTCTGAGGTGTAGTACAGTAAGAAGTACAACATGTACCTCTGAGGTGTAGTACAGTGTAAAGTACAACATGTACCTCTGAGATGTAGTACAGTAAGAAGTACAACATGTACCTCTGAGATGTAGTACAGTATAAAGTACAACATGTACCTCTGAGATGTAGTACAGTAAGAAGTACAACATGTACCTCTGAGGTGTAGTACAGTATAAAGTACAACATGTACCTCTGAGGTGTAGTACAGTGTAAAGTACAACATGTACCTCTGAGATGTAGTACAGTAAGAAGTACAACATGTACCTCTGAGATGTAGTACAGTATAAAGTACAACATGTACCTCTGAGATGTAGTACAGTAAGAAGTACAACATGTACCTCTGAGGTGTAGTACAGTATAAAGTACAACATGTACCTCTGAGATGTAGTACAGTAAGAAGTACAACATGTACCTCTGAGGTGTAGTACAGTAAGAAGTACAACATGTACCTCTGAGATGTAGTACAGTAAGAAGTACAACATGTACCTCTGAGATGTAGTACAGTATAAAGTACTACATGTACCTCTGAGATGTAGTACAGTATAAAGTACTACATGTACCTCTGAGATGTAGTACAGTATAAAGTACATGTACCTCTGAGATGTAGTACAGTATAAAGTACAACATGTACCTCTGAGATGTAGTACAGTAAGAAGTACAACATGTACCTCTGAGATGTAGTACAGTATAAAGTACATGTACCTCTGAGATGTAGTACAGTATAAAGTACAACATGTACCTCTGAGATGTAGTACAGTATAAAGTACATGTACATCTGAGATGTAGTACAGTATAAAGTACAACATGTACCTCTGAGATGTAGTACAGTATAAAGTACAACATGTACCTCTGAGATGTAGTACAGTAAAACATGAAACAATATCTTTACACAATCAATGAGGAATAAATGAAACTGTAATAAACATGTCGTACCCCACGGCGCCCGTAGGCCCCTCCCCCTCTTCAAAGTCAGCTGGTCTCTTCTTGGCCGACTTGTCCACCATCAGAGTTTCATCTGGAGACATGAATACTAATACTCATTAATGTCCTTCATCTGGAGACATTAATACTAATACTCATTAATGTCCTTCATCTGGAGACACGAATACTAATACTCATTAATGTCCTTCATCTGGAGACACGAATACTCATTAATGTCCTTCATCTGGAGACACGAATACTCATTAATGTCCTTCATCTGGAGACATGAATACTCATTAATGTCCTTCATCTGGAGACATGAATACTAATACTCATTAATGTCCTTCATCTGGAGACATGAATACTCATTAATGTCCTTCATCTGGAGACATGAATACTAATACTCATTAATGTCCTTCATCTGGAGACACGAATACTCATTAATGTCCTTCATCTGGAGACACGAATACTCATTAATGTCCTTCATCTGGAGACATGAATACTCATTAATGTCCTTCATCTGGAGACATGAATACTAATACTCATTAATGTCCTTCATCTGGAGACATTAATACTCATTAATGTCCTTCATCTGGAGACATGAATACTAATACTCATTAATGTCCTTCATCTGGAGACACGAATACTAATACTCATTAATGTCCTTCATCTGGAGACATGAATACTAATACTCATTAATGTCCTTCATCTGGAGACACGAATACTCATTAATGTCCTTCATCTGGAGACATGAATACTAATACTCATTAATGTCCTTCATCTGGAGACACGAATACTCATTAATGTCCTTCATCTGGAGACATGAATACTAATACTCATTAATGTCCTTCATCTGGAGACACGAATACTCATTAATGTCCTTCATCTGGAGACATGAATACTCATTAATGTCCTTCATCTGTAGACATGAATACTAATACTCATTAATGTCCTTCATCTGGAGACATTAATACTAATACTCATTAATGTCCTTCATCTGGAGACATTAATACTCATTAATGTCCTTCATCTGGAGACATGAATACTAATACTCATTAATGTCCTTCATGTGGAGACATTAATACTCATTAATGTCCTTCACCTGGAGACACGAATACTCATTAATGTCCTTCATCTGGAGACATTAATACTAATACTCATTAATGTCCTTCATCTGGAGACACGAATACTAATACTCATTAATGTCCTTCATCTGGAGACATTAATACTCATTAATGTCCTTCATCTGGAGACATGAATACTAATACTCATTAATGTCCTTCATCTGGAGACATTAATACTAATACTCATTAATGTCCTTCATCTGGAGACATTAATACTAATACTCATTAATGTCCTTCATCTGGAGACATTAATACTCATTAATGTCCTTCATCTGGAGACATGAATACTAATACTCATTAATGTCCTTCATCTGGAGACATGAATACTAATACTCATTAATGTCCTTCATCTGGAGACATTAATACTAATACTCATTAATGTCCTTCATCTGGAGACATTAATACTCATTAATGTCCTTCATCTGGAGACATGAATACTAATACTCATTAATGTCCTTCATGTGGAGACATTAATACTCATTAATGTCCTTCACCTGGAGACACGAATACTCATTAATGTCCTTCATCTGGAGACATTAATACTAATACTCATTAATGTCCTTCATCTGGAGACATTAATACTCATTAATGTCCTTCATCTGGAGACATGAATACTAATACTCATTAATGTCCTTCATCTGGAGACATTAATACTAATACTCATTAATGTCCTTCATCTGGAGACATTAATACTAATACTCATTAATGTCCTTCATCTGGAGACATTAATACTCATTAATGTCCTTCATCTGGAGACATGAATACTAATACTCATTAATGTCCTTCATCTGGAGACACGAATACTCATTAATGTCCTTCATCTGGAGACATGAATACTAATACTCATTAATGTCCTTCATCTGGAGACACGAATACTCATTAATGTCCTTCATCTGGAGACATGAATACTAATACTCATTAATGTCCTTCATCTGGAGACATGAATACTAATACTCATTAATGTCCTTCATCTGGAGACATTAATACTAATACTCATTAATGTCCTTCATCTGGAGACATTAATACTCATTAATGTCCTTCATCTGGAGACATGAATACTAATACTCATTAATGTCCTTCATCTGGAGACATTAATACTCATTAATGTCCTTCATCTGGAGACATTAATACTAATACTCATTAATGTCCTTCATCTGGAGACATTAATACTCATTAATGTCCTTCATCTGGAGACATGAATACTAATACTCATTAATGTCCTTCATCTGGAGACATTAATACTCATTAATGTCCTTCACCTGGAGACACGAATACTCATTAATGTCCTTCATCTGGAGACATGAATACTCATTAATGTCCTTCATCTGGAGACATTAATACTCATTAATGTCCTTCATCTGGAGACACGAATACTCATTAATGTCCTTCATCTGGAGACATTAATACTCATTAATGTCCTTCATCTGGAGACACGAATACTAATACTCATTAATGTCCTTCATCTGGAGACATGAATACTAATACTCATTAATGTCCTTCATCTGGAGACATGAATACTCATTAATGTCCTTCATCTGGAGACATTAATACTAATACTCATTAATGTCCTTCATCTGGAGACATGAATACTCATTAATGTCCTTCATCTGGAGACATTAATACTCATTAATGTCCTTCATCTGGAGACATGAATACTAATACTCATTAATGTCCTTCATCTGGAGACATTAATACTAATACTCATTAATGTCCTTCACCTGGAGACACGAATACTCATTAATGTCCTTCATCTGGAGACATGAATACTAATACTCATTAATGTCCTTCATCTGGAGACATGAATACTCATTAATGTCCTTCATCTGGAGACATGAATACTCATTAATGTCCTTCATCTGGAGACATGAATACTAATACTCATTAATGTCCTTCATCTGGAGACATGAATACTAATACTCATTAATGTCCTTCATCTGGAGACATTAATACTCATTAATGTCCTTCATCTGGAGACATGAATACTAATACTCATTAATGTCCTTCATCTGGAGACATTAATACTAATACTCATTAATGTCCTTCATCTGGAGACATTAATACTCATTAATGTCCTTCATCTGGAGACATTAATACTCATTAATGACCTTCATCTGGAGACATGAATACTAATACTCATTAATGTCCTTCATCTGGAGACATGAATACTAATACTCATTAATGTCCTTCATCTGGAGACATGAATACTCATTAATGTCCTTCATCTGGAGACATGAATACTAATACTCATTAATGTCCTTCATCTGGAGACATTAATACTCATTAATGTCTTTCACCTGGTGAAAATAATGTGTCAATAATCAACATTTTGCATTCAAAATTTCATTTAACACATTTTAGTACTAACTACAAAGTGCTAAAAAATAAAAGTACTTATTTTGAGAATGGTGCTTTTAGGAATAATATTACAGCATTATAATTAGAGATGAGTTACTGTGGCTGTACAATAAATATAACTGCAATACTTGTATTTAGCGTCCCTGGTAAAAGGAGCAAACGGAGCTAGCTTACCTTCGGAGCTAGCTTACCTTCGGAGCTAGCTTACCTTCGGAGCTAGCTTACCTTCGGAGCTAGCTTACCTTCTCTGACTTCCTCCTCTGAGCAGCTCAACTCCTTCTTTTCATCTTCGGTAATAAAATCAAAAACCTTTTTATCCATTTTCTCTTCTGGATGTTTTTTCTTCATCACTTTTCTTCCTGCTGACATTTTAACCTGAAGATGAAGCTGCAGCTAGCTAGGTTGTGCTGATGCTACTGTTAGCTTCGCGGCTAACGGGAAACACAAGCTAACCCTAGTTTACTCTTTAAATAAAACGGCTTTATAAAACACGGCTTTATAAAACGAGAATAAAACGGTGCTTGAGAGTAAAACTGAGCTTTTCTCCGGAGTCTATTTTAGGAGTTTAGTGAAGCTAAAACCAGCTAACGAGCTAACGAGCTAACGGGCTGCCGCAGTTCAGACTGATTCCCGCCTAAGGGGACTTAAAGGGCCAGTGTTCTTTATACCAGGAACCCGTCCTCAGGTCCGTCACTGCGGTAAAAGTCCTGCATTGATACTGAAAGAAAAACGAATACTACGCTGTAATACAACTACTACTACTTCATTCCTATTGTAAGCTATTATATTGAGTTACTTTAACAGCTCTCTAGGAAGCAGTGTCCCAGTGAGTGTGTCTGGGGCTTTTATTGTGAAGGAGAAACCGGAAGAAGGAAAAGAGGAGAAATGTTATCAGGGTGTGTAAACAAATAAATAAAGTGGTGTTATAATTGTTTTACTATTATAAAGTATAACCCTTGGCTATACAAGTATTGATATTAAAGTAAAGTACTAATACCACACTGTATAAACACAAGTATTGATATTAAAGTAAAGTACTAATACCACACTGTATAAACACAAGTATTGATATTAAAGTAAAGTACTAATACCACACTGTATAAACACAAGTATTGATACTTCAGTAAAAGTATGTGAGTATAACCAGGAACATGGTTGCATCTTCATATTTGGGGTTTTCCTTTGAATACTTTACATATTGTGAAAGATATCATTAAAATATTTGGATTAAAATGTTCATGAAAGCAACATAAAATAAACTGAAGCTCAGGAGGAAAACACTGCCAATGAAATGAACTGTACAGATAATTAATACATCTATAAATAATAAATCACGCTCAGTCAGATTATACACTAACATTAAAGAGTTATAAGCAGCTGTTGTGTTAATCTTCTGTCCCTCAATACTTATTTAGTAGAAAGATGTTTTATTTACGTGTGAAAGACAGAATCCTGTTGAACGGGGTGTTTATTGATCAGTAAATATTGATTGAAGAGGTTTAAACGGTGATGAGATCAGCTGATATATTGTGATGTCTGAAGAGCTTTGATGAAGTCCAGCTCGTTCTCGGACGCTTTTATTGTGAAACTCTTGGCTCTGAAACAGGAAGCTGTTCTTGTTTAAACCTTCCAGATGATCTCTTCTTCTTGGTCTCCTCCAGTTGAACGTTCAGTCTCTTAACTAAAGAACATCTGTCAGTGAAGACAAGTCCTTCAAAATAAAAGCATCATTCAAACACGTAGACATTATTAAGTCTTCTTAAATCAAACTTATGAAGTCATTTCAGAGTTTACTGAGAATTAAAGAGATTGAGGCCACAATGTTTGATTGACAGCTTAGAAAAACAGACACGAGTATAAAATAAAATTAAAAATAACTGTAGAAAAACAACACATGTTATTGTTCCACGTTTTAAAGTCCACGACGCTTCAGTCAAATGTCAAACTTCTCCTCGCAGATGAAGTGTCCGTTCTCCTCGTAGTCGTCCCGGGTCACCAGGACCTCGTCGTAGTCCGGACTGTGAGCCAGCAGCTGGCCCCCTTCCCACGAGTAACAGATGGGACTGCAGGACCAGATGAACACATTAATCATCTCTTTGAACTTTAAATAAACATACTCTCAATATAACTGCTGATATTATTTCATTCACCTTTTTATTTACCTCATAAATCATAAATATTTATGTCCTTAAATTAATTCATCACCATTTAACATAATCAACTTTAAAAAGAAGATCAGATGGAATCAGATCTCTTTTATTCCAGGCATTCCTGGTGCCTACATTTCCCATAATGCACTAGATTGCTGGTTAGGTCCTGCAGCACACGTCCACATTATTTTTACTGGAGACATTAATAATGAATTGTTCTACTAGAGAACATGTGCAGAAGACTTCCCTCTGAAGTTCATGTGGTTCTCAACGTTCTCTGGGAGGCTCCGCCCCCTCAAACAGAGCGCCGTAACAACCTACTTTGCGGGTTGGAGGACGGCGACGGGCAGGTGGGCGGGGGCCAGCGACCGTAACTCCGCCTCCAGCCGCTCCCTGAAGCCGACGAACAGAGAGTTGCCTCCAATCAGGACGACGTTCTGGTAGAAGTGGGCGTGCATCTCTGGAGGCGGGACCAAGACACACTTTAATGTTGTGCTATCAATGTTCTGAGTAGCACACACACAAAGACACAAAGACACACACAAAGACACACACACACACACAAAGACACACATGCACACAAACACACACGCACACACACACACACACAAACACACACGCAAACACAAAGACACACGCACACACACAAACACACACGCAAACACAAAGACACACGCACACACACAAACACACACGCAAACACAAAGACACACGCACACACACACACACACAAACACACACGCAAACACAAAGACACACGCACACACACGCAAACACAAACGCACACAAACACAAAGACACACGCAAACACAAACGCACACAAAAAGACACACATGCACACAAACACACGCGCACACACACACAAACACACGCAAACACAAAGACACACACACGCACACACACACAAACACACGCAAACACAAAGACACACGCACACACACACACACAAGCAAACACAAACGCACACAAACACACACACACACACACACACAAAGACACACACAAAGACACACACAAAGACACACACACACACACAAAGACACACACAAAGACACACGCACACACACGCACACAAAGACACACAAAGACACACACATTTTGAGGACCTCTAATGACCTCTGAGGACCTCTAATGACCTCTGAGGACCTCTAATGACCTCTAATGACCTCTAATGACCTCTGAGGACCTCTGAGGACCTCTGAGGACCTCTGAGGACCAGCGGGTTAACGACCTTCAGGCAGGGACTGGATGGAGTCCACGATGGCCTCGGGGACCCCCATATCCTGGAGGCCGATGTCCGACGGGTGGAAGAGCATCTCGGGGACGGCGAAGCGCTCGTTGGCCAAACGCAGGATCTGCTCTCCGGTCTTGTACTTCCCACTGAAGACCATCTCGTCTGGAGGCTGGGGGGGGGGGGAGAGGGGGGGGTGGAGGACTCGTCTCGATGTACAAATACTACGATAGGAGTACTTCTCACAGTCTGTTCTCACCTTGCAGAAGCCCTTCTTGATGGAGCTGAAGTCTGGGAGGACGTAGTCCCTCACCACCGTGTTCTCCTCGCCCTTCATCCTGACAACGACAACAACAACAACAATGACGCCCGGCTCCTTTCCCAGAAGGCTTTGCGGCTCCTGAATGTTTAGTTGAAGTGGACTCACTGAGAAACCTCCATGTCTTTGAAGAACTGCTGCGACACGTAGCAGACGTCCTCCTTCACCTGGTTGATCACGTGGGTTTCATCCATCACGTGCAGCTGGCTGGAGGAGAGAGAGGAGAGGCCTGTGACCTTTGAGAGAGGCCCATGACCTTTGAGAACAGAGGCCTGTGACCTTTGAGAGAGGCCCATGACCTTTGAGAACAGAGGCCCGTGACCTTTGAGAGAGGCCCGTGACCTTTGAGAACAGAGGCCCGTGACCTTTGAGAGCAGAGGCCCGTGACCTTTGAGAGCAGAGGCCCGTGACCTTTGAGAACAGAGGCCCGTGACCTTTGAGAACAGAGGCCCGTGACCATTGAGAACAGAGGCCTGTGACCTTTGAGAACAGAGGCCCGTGACCTTTGAGAACAGAGGCCCGTGACCTTTGAGAACAGAGGCCCGTGACCATTGAGAACAGAGGCCCGTGACCTTTGAGAACAGAGGCCCGTGACCTTTGAGAGCAGAGGCCCGTGACCTTTGAGAGCAGAGGCCCGTGACCTTTGAGAGCAGAGGCCCGTGACCTTTGAGAGCAGAGGCCCGTGACCTTTGAGAGCAGAGGCCCGTGACCTTTGAGAACAGAGGCCCGTGACCTTTGAGAGCAGAGGCCCGTGACCTTTGAGAACAGAGGCCCGTGACCTTTGAGAACAGAGGCCTGTGACCTTTGAGAGCAGAGGCCCGTGACCTTTGAGAACAGAGGCCCGTGACCTTTGAGAACAGAGGCCCGTGACCTTTGAGAGCAGAGGCCCGTGACCTTTGAGAGCAGAGGCCCGTGACCTTTGAGAACAGAGGCCCGTGACCTTTGAGAACAGAGGCCCGTGACCTTTGAGAGCAGAGGCCCGTGACCTTTGAGAACAGAGGCCCGTGACCTTTGAGAACAGAGGCCCGTGACCTTTGAGAACAGAGGCCCGTGACCTTTGAGAACAGAGGCCTGTGACCTTTGAGAGCAGAGGCCCGTGACCTTTGAGAACAGAGGCCCGTGACCTTTGAGAGCAGAGGCCCGTGACCTTTGAGAGCAGAGGCCTGTGACCTTTGAGAACAGAGGCCCGTGACCTTTGAGAGCAGAGGCCCGTGACCTTTGAGAACAGAGGCCCGTGACCTTTGAGAACAGAGGCCCGTGACCTTTGAGAACAGAGGCCCGTGACCTTTGAGAACAGAGGCCCGTGACCTTTGAGAGCAGAGGCCCGTGACCTTTGAGAACAGAGGCCCGTGACCTTTGAGAACAGAGGCCTGTGACCTTTGAGAGCAGAGGCCCGTGACCTTTGAGAACAGAGGCCCGTGACCTTTGAGAACAGAGGCCCGTGACCTTTGAGAACAGAGGCCCGTGACCTTTGAGAGCAGAGGCCCGTGACCTTTGAGAACAGAGGCCCGTGACCTTTGAGAACAGAGGCCTGTGACCTTTGAGAGCAGAGGCCCGTGACCTTTGAGAGCAGAGGCCCGTGACCTTTGAGAGCAGAGGCCCGTGACCTTTGAGAGCAGAGGCCCGTGACCTTTGAGAACAGAGGCCCGTGACCTTTGAGAACAGAGGCCCGTGACCTTTGAGAGCACTGGGACCCAGAGAGCCTCACCGGTAAGAGATGATCTCCTTCAGGTGATTGGTCAGCAGCTTCCCTCCTACATTGACCCTGGAGGGGGAAACAAAGCCACCGGTCATCTCGTTGTTGTTGTTGTTGTTGTTGTTGTTGTTGTTGTCATGCTGGTGCAGGTGAATAGTAGGCGGAATCTGACCGGCGGATGCCGTCCTTCATCTTCTTGCTGCGGCAATACGGGGCGACGTGCGTGAAGGAGAAGCCGCTGTCGACCAGCAGGCAGCAGAGCGCCGACGGGTGAGAGTGGAAGAAGTGGTGAGCAGCCAGGGAGCCGGCTGGAGACACACACACACACATGAAGAGTTGCATCGTGGGTAATGAGGTTCGGGGTTTGAGGTTCAGGGGCCGGACTCACCGTTTATCCGGAGGGCCGACTGGAACTGGTACTCCTCGAACAGGATCTCGTTCATGGACTCCTGGATGGAGGAGAAGTTGAAGTACGGCTCGGTGATGATGACGCTGGTGTCTACGAAGTCCACCTGGACCCAGAACCCCCCGGCAGAGGAGCAGAAACCACATCAGAGAGAGAGAAAGAGAGAGAGAGAGAGAGAGAATACTCTGAAAGAAACGAGGAACCTTGAACATCTCCTTTCCGAACAGGTGGTCCCAGACTTTCCTCTGGACATCCCAGTTGACCAGGTAACCCTGAGGGGAGAGCAGAGAGTCAGTGAGACCGCTACGAGTCCAGGTGGGACCCCGATGACCCCCCCACGGGTCCCGCGGGCTCACCTTCTGGAAGGGGAGGATGTAAAAGAGGCCTGAAGGGTCTTTGATCTCATCCAGCTGATTGGCTGTGAAGGTTTTTAATCTGGACGTCTTGGAGCGGAACTGGCAGTTTGGGATGACGCTGAGGAGAGAACAACAAACATGCTGCCTTTGTTGTTGTTGTTGTTGTTGTGAGAAGCTTTGTGCTTAGAGCTAAAAGATAAATAACAACAATAACTCCAGCATTATAAATATACAGTAAAACATTGTGTATTCAAATGCTGATGAAGACGACTTCTATTCACAGGCCTGTGATTGTGGCTCTTGTTTTGAGAAAAACAACAACACAACATCCTAAACTTCCGGTGTTCCGGGCGGCCCTTTTAAACCGTAACACCGGAGGCTCGCACCGTGTGTGTTGTACGTTACCGGACTTTGTCCTGGCTGTAGCCGATCTTCGCGGTGTAGGCTCCGTTGTCCAGAACTAAAGTCGCCATTTTATCCTCCGGAATGAACTCCTGAACGTGAGCGAGTCGAGTTCACTCCTCCGGGAGGCCGACGGGACGTTTCTCCGCTCCGACGAGACGCTCCGCCATCAAGACTTCGTTGAGCTCGGTCAATCAGCCAATCAGCAGAGCGTCAAGCCCACCGGAAACAGACGTCACCGGAAACAGACGTCTGTTTCCGGTGACGTCTGTTTCCGGTGGGCCTTTTGGAATACTGTTCGGGTGGAAACAGGTCTCGTCAAGTTCCGCTCGTCCGCAAAAATATATGTTTTAATGATTAATTATTGAAAAACACATTTTTTACCCGTGAAAGTTTTTTTCTGTTTTTTGGGGAGTTGTTCCTGATCCGATGTGAGGTCAAAGGTCAGGGATGTCGTATGTGTACAGATTGTAAAGCCCTTTGAGGGGAGGTTGTGATTTTGGGCTATACAAAATAAACTGAATTGAAATGAATTAAATATAAGATACATAATATAGATTTAATCAAAAATAATAAACAAAAACATTTATATATAATCATAGAGTGAAATACATAAATAAACAATAACAAATAAGTCATTTATATATACTGTATATATATATATAATATTATATAAATACAATATTATATATGTATGTATACATATATTATTACATATATAAATCAATGCAATACATTATATATTAATGAATGTATTTATATATTCATTAATACATTTTATATATATAGATATAATGTTGCATTATATATACACACATATATATTATACATTATATGTATATATATATATTTACATAAATTATAATATATTTACATATATTATATTAATAATATATATATTATATTAATATATTATATCAAATATATAATATATTTACAATATATATAATATGTATATATATTTTATTTAATATATTAATATAATATATGTAAATATATATTATATATGGTATGGAGTTACATCCAGATGGACCTGCCAGACCTCAATGGAAATGTCTCTTCCTTCGTTGTCAGAGTAACAGTTGAGGAAGGTTCCTCCGGTTCCCCTGATCATGCTGCAGTCCTCCTCCTCCTCCTCCTCCTCTTCTTCCTCTTCTTCTTCCTCTTCTTCCTCTTCCTCCTCCTCCTCCTCCTCCTCCTCCTCCTCCTCCTCCTCACCCCAGGTATCTGGGGATGCATCCCTGGATCTCGATGAGCTCGGGCCAGTTCTCGTATTTATTGTTGTTGTTGTTCTTTAGCAGCTGAAAACATCAAAGAGAGAAAAGGCGTCTTTATGTTAATGCTCATATTTGTCTTGTTTTTATGTGCGATAGTGAACGGATCATAAAGCACCAGGAAACACTTTATTAACGTTTAACGAAGAACCTAAAAGTTAAATCTCAGCTGCAGCCTTATGGATAGCCAGTTAGCTTAGCATAGCTGCAGCCTAATGACCCTTTAGCAATGGTTAGCCAGTTAGCTTAGCATAGCTGCAGCCTAATGACCCTTTAGCAATGGTTAGCCAGTTAGCTTAGCATAGCTGCAGCCTAATAACCCTTTAGCAATGGTTAGCCAGTTAGCTTAGCATAGCTGCAGCCTAATGACCCTTTAGCAATGGTTAGCCAGTTAGCGTAGCATAGCTGCAGCCTAATGACCCTTTAGCAATGGTTAGCCAGTTAGCTTAGCATAGCTGCAGCCTATGACCCTTTAGCAATGGTTAGCCAGTTAGCTTAGCATAGCTGCAGCCTGATGACCCTTTAGCAATGGTTAGCCAGTTAGCGTAGCATAGCTGCAGCCTAATGACCCTTTAGCAATGGTTAGCCAGTTAGCTTAGCATAGCTGCAGCCTGATGACCCTTTAGCAATGGTTAGCCAGTTAGCGTAGCATAGCTGCAGCCTAATGACCCTTTAGCAATGGTTAGCCAGTTAGCTATGAATATGAGTCGTTACCTTCTCAAAGCTCGAAGCCGACGCCCCTTTCCCACCAACAAACACCCAGTTATCTCTGAATCCCAGTGACTTCACAGCAGAGCTTCCCAGTTCAGCGATCAGCTGCCTCGCCTCCTGAGTCAACCTGAGCACACAAACCAATACTAATACCAATACTAATCAATACGCCATCATGTTAATAATATCTGTGCATTATTGATGATATTGGTAATGTGTATGTATTATTGATCATGTTAATAATATCTATGTATTATTGATAATATTGATAATGTTGATGTGTTATTGATCATGTTAATAATATCTATGTATTATTGATAATATTGATAATGTTGATGTGTTATTGATCATGTTGATGTATTATTGATCATGTTAATAATATCTATGTATTATTGATAATATTGATAATGTTGATGTGTTATTGATCATGTTAATAATATCTATGTATTATTGATAATATTGATAATGTTGATGTGTTATTGATCATGTTAATAATATCTATGTATTATTGATAATATTGGTAATGTGTATGTATTATTGATCATGTTAATAATATCTATGTATTATTGATAATATTGGTAATGTGTATGTATTATTGATCATGTTAATAATATCTATGTATTATTGATAATATTGGTAATGTGTATGTATTATTGATCATGTTAATAATCGATCGCTTTGACCTGGTTGATGGGTCGTCGTAGGACGCCATCAGCACTACAGAACCCGCCTCCATGCTCTTCAGGAACTCCAGGAGAGGGTCCACATCTGGAACACAAAGGTCCTGTCAGACTTCCCCCAAAGACCCAGAACCACATGGTGCTGGATCAGGTCTACGTACCGCCCCCATACATGTCAAAGTGACCCGTCTTCAGGACGCCTCCCGTCGTGCCTGTTGGGGACAGAGACCTTAGAGACGCTCGTCTACCAGCGATCAATACGCATCGATAACCATCAATAACCATCGATAAGCATAAATAACCATCGATAAGCATCGATAACCATCAATAAGCATAAATAAATATCGATAAGCATCGATAACCATCAATAAGCATAAATAACCATCGATACGCATCAATAACCATCAATAAGCATAAATAACCATCGATAAGCATCGATAACCATCAATAAGCATAAATAAATATCGATAACCATCAATAACCATCGATAAGCATTGATAACCATCAATAACCATCGATAAGCATCAATAACCATCGATAACCATCAATAACCATCAATAACCATCGATAACCATTGATAACCATCAATAACCATTGATAACCATCAATAACCATTGATAACCATCAATAAGCATCAATAAGCATTGATAACCATCAATAACCATCGATAAGCATCAATAAGCATTGATAACCATCAATAACCATTGATAAGCATCAACAACCATCAATAACCATCAATAACCATCGACACGCATCGATAACCATCAATAACCATCGATAAGCATCAATAACCATCGATAACCATTGATAACCATCGATAAGCATCAACAACCATCGATAACCATCAATAACCATCAATAACCATCGATAACCATTGATAACCATCAATAACCATCGATAACCATCAATAACCATCGATAACCATTGATAACCATCAATAAGCATAAATAACCATCGACACGCATCGATAACCATCAATAACCATCGATAACCATCAATAACCATCGATAAGCATCAATAAGCATTGATAACCATCAATAACCATCGATAACCATCAATAACCATCAATAACCATCGATAACCATTGATAACCATCAATAACCATCGATAACCATCGATAACCATCAACAACCATCGATAAGCATTGATAACCATCAATAACCATCGATAACCATCAATAACCATCGATAAGCATCGATTACCATCAATAACCATCGATAAGCATCGATAAGCATTGATAACCATCAATAACCATCGATAACCATCAATAACCATCAATAACCATCGATAACCATTGATAACCATCAATAACCATCGATAACCATCGATAACCATCAACAACCATCGATAAGCATTGATAACCATCAATAACCATCGATAACCATCGATAACCATCAATAACCATCAATAACCATCGATAACCATTGATAAGCATCTCAACACTCACCGTTGATCAGAACTATGTTGATTCCACGACCCGCGTTGTTCAAGACCACTCCAAGAACCCTGAGGAGAGGGTCTACTGTCAGTACCAGCTGATCCACCAGAGCTGAAGGGGGACCAGAAGAGTCCAGTGGACCAGAGAGACCGGAGGACCAGAGGAACAAGAAGGACCAAAGGACCAGAAGAGTCCAGAGGACCAGAGAGACCAGAACTGAAGAGGGACCAGAATAGTCTAGAGGACCAGAGAGACCGGAGGACCAGAGGAACAAGAAGGACCAAAGGACCAGAAGAGTCCAGAGGACCAGAGGGCCAGAGGGACCAGAGCTGAAGAGGGACCAGAATAGTCTAGAGGACCAGAGAGACCAGAGGCCCAGAGGAACAAGAAGGACCAAAGGACCAGAAGAGTCCAGAGGACCAGAGGGACAAGAAGGACGAGAGGCCTAGAACACCACAAGGACCAGAGGACCAGAGGACCAGAGGGACAAGAAGGACGAGAGGCCTAGAACACCACAAGGACCAGAGGACCAGAGGACCAGAGGGACAAGAAGGACGAGAGGCCTAGAACACCACAAGGACCAGAGGACCAGAGGACCAGAGGGACAAGAAGGACGAGAGGCCTAGAACACCACAAGGACCAGAGGACCAGAGGACCAGAGGGACAAGAAGGACGAGAGGCCTAGAACACCACAAGGACCAGAGGACCAGAGGACCAGAGGACCAGAGGACCAGAGGGACAAGAAGGACGAGAGGCCTAGAACACCACAAGGACCAGAGGACCAGAGGACCAGAGGGACAAGAAGGACGAGAGGCCTAGAACACCACAAGGACCAGAGGACCAGAGGACCAGAGGACCAGATCAGCATCACCACGGTGCTCTCTGTGCTTGAGGGGGACGTTTCCTGGTGCAACACCTACAGCTGGTTCTGGAGGCAGATCCTTGGAGCTATGACGTTGGCGGCTCCGGTCCGGATGAAGAAGCTGAAGGAGTCCTCCGGACAGTCTCTCTTCAGGACACACAGTCCGGCTGGAGAGGGGACAGGGTTCAGACCCCGATCAGCATCACCTGGCTGATCCTGATCGGGTCCGGTGATCACTGACCTTTAGAGGGTGTCTTGATCCGGCTGGACGCTTCAGAGTCTGCAGAGGTAATTAAGTAATAAAGTAGTATTATATATATATTATAGAATAAATAATATATGTATAATATTATATTATATATATTATGGTGATGACCAGGGTTACTCTGATACTCTGATACTCTGATACTATGATACTCTGATACTCTGATACTATGATACTCTGATACTCTGATACTATGATACTCTGATACTATGATACTATGATACTATAATACTCTGATACTCTCATACTCTGATACTATGATACTCTGATACTCTGATACTCTCATACTATAATACTCTGATACTCTGATACTCTGATACTATGATACTCTCATACTATAATACTCTGATACTCTGATACTATAATACTATGATACTCTCATACTCTGATACTATAATACTCTGATACTCTGATACTCTCATACTATGATACTATGATACTCTCATACTCTCATACTATGATACTATGATACTCTCATACTCTCATACTCTGATACTATAATACTCTGATACTATAATACTCTCATACTCTCATACTCTGATACTATAATACTCTGATACTCTCATACTATAATACTATGATACTCTCATACTATGATACTATGATACTCTCATACTCTCATACTCTGATACTATAATACTCTGATACTCTGATACTCTCATACTCTCATACTCTCATACTCTCATACTATGATACTCTGATACTCTCATACTCTCATACTCTGATACTATAATACTCTGATACTCTGATACTCTCATACTCTCATACTCTCATACTCTCATACTATGATACTCTGATACTCTGATACTCTCATACTCTCATACTCTCATACTCTGATACTCTCATACTCTCATACTCTCATACTCTGATACTCTGATACTCTCATACTCTGATACTCTCATACTCTCATACTCTGATACTCTCATACTCTCATACTCTGATACTCTCATACTCTCATACTCTCATACTCTCATACTCTGATACTCTCATACTCTCATACTCTGATACTCTCATACTCTCATACTCTGATACTCTGATACTCTCATACTCTGATACTCTCATACTCTGATACTCTGATACTCTGATACTCTCATACTCTCATACTCTGATACTCTGATACTCTGATACTCTGATACTCTGATACTCTGATACTCTCATACTCTGATACTCTGATACTCTCATACTCTCATACTCTGATACTCTGGTAATACTAACGACTCCCATAAGAACCCATGGACCACACGTTCCTACCTCTGAGGCCTTTGAGGTCTCTGGTCTTCTGCAGGACGAGGGTCATAAAAACCACCACCGGCACCAGGACCAGCAGGACCAGCAGGACCCGTAGACCCCCTGCAGGAGGCGGAGCCTCAGACATCAGTTCCACCAGTCAAATGAAAGACCTTCTTCTCTCTAATAATAATTAATACTGAACAGTTTGACTCATTTAAAGTAACTTGTTTCAGAGCTTCACGTTTGATTTGTTTTGAATTATTTTATGTCTGTGAGAAACTTAAAGATTTGACAAACATCTATTTTACTCTCTGTGTCTCTTTCATCTTTTATATTAAAATAATAATAAGACATGAACACATGTATGACTCACATAGTTACGTAACTGAAGGTTCACTCATCAGTTATGTAATCAATTAGGAAGTAAACACACACATAAACAAACAAATACATAAACAAACACATAAACAAAGACACAAATAAACAAACAAACATATAAACAAACACACAGAGAAAGAAAACTTACTTCCTCTGAAGTTTTGTCGTATTGCCATTTTTGGTTTCCCTAAAAAAGAAAACACAGGAAGGATGACAAATGTAGGAAGAATCATCCTCCCATCAATCAACGTCTTCCTCCTCATCCTCCCATCAATCAACTTCTTCCTCCTCCTCCTCATCCTCCCATCAATCAACGTCTTCCTCCTCCTCCTCATCCTCCCATCAATCAACTTCTTCCTCCTCCTCATCCTCCCATCAATCAACGTCTTCCTCCTCCTCCTCATCCTCCCATCAATCAACGTCTTCCTCCTCCTCCTCATCCTCCCATCAATCAACTTCTTCCTCCTCCTCATCCTCCCATCAATCAACGTCTTCCTCCTCATCCTCCCATCAATCAACGTCTTCCTCCTCATCCTCCCATCAATCAACGTCTTCCTCCTCCTCCTCCCATCAATCAACTTCTTCCTCCTCCTCCTCCTCCTCCCATCAATCAACGTCTTCCTCCTCATCCTCATCCTCCCATCAATCAACTTCTTCCTCCTCCTCCTCCCATCAATCAACGTCTTCCTCCTCATCCTCATCCTCCCCATCAATCAACTTCTTCCTCCTCCTCCTCATCCTCCCATCAATCAACGTCTTCCTCCTCATCCTCCCATCAATCAACGTCTTCCTCCTCATCCTCCCATCAATCAACTTCTTCCTCCTCCTCCTCATCCTCCCCATCAATCAACTTCTTCCTCCTCCTCCTCATCCTCCCATCAATCAACGTCTTCCTCCTCATCCTCCCATCAATCAACGTCTTCCTCCTCATCCTCCCATCAATCAACTTCTTCCTCCTCCTCCTCCCCATCAACCAACTTCTTCCTCCTCATCCTCCCATCAATCAACGTCTTCCTCCTCATCCTCCCATCAATCAACGTCTTCCTCCTCATCCTCCCATCAATCAACGTCTTCCTCCTCCTCCTCCCATCAATCAACTTCTTCCTCCTCCTCCTCCTCCTCCCATCAATCAACGTCTTCCTCCTCATCCTCATCCTCCCATCAATCAACTTCTTCCTCCTCCTCCTCCCATCAATCAACGTCTTCCTCCTCATCCTCATCCTCCCCATCAATCAACTTCTTCCTCCTCCTCCTCATCCTCCCATCAATCAACGTCTTCCTCCTCATCCTCCCATCAATCAACGTCTTCCTCCTCATCCTCCCATCAATCAACTTCTTCCTCCTCCTCCTCATCCTCCCATCAACCAACTTCTTCCTCCTCCTCCTCATCCTCCCATCAATCAACTTCTTCCTCCTCCTCCTCATCCTCCCATCAATCAACTTCTTCCTCCTCCTCCTCATCCTCCCATCAACCAACTTCTTCCTCCTCCTCCTCATCCTCCCATCAATCAACTTCTTCCTCCTCCTCCTCATCCTCCCATCAATCAACTTCTTCCTCCTCCTCCTCCTCCTCCCCATCAATCAACTTCTTCCTCCTCCTCCTCATCCTCCCATCAATCAACGTCTTCCTCCTCATCCTCCCATCAATCAACTTCTTCCTCCTCCTCCTCATCCTCCCATCAATCAACTTCTTCCTCCTCCTCCTCATCCTCCCATCAATCAACTTCTTCCTCCTCCTCCTCCTCCTCCCCATCAATCAACTTCTTCCTCCTCCTCCTCATCCTCCCATCAATCAACGTCTTCCTCCTCATCCTCCCATCAATCAACTTCTTCCTCCTCCTCCTCATCCTCCCATCAACCAACTTCTTCCTCCTCCTCCTCATCCTCCCATCAACCAACTTCTTCCTCCTCCTCCTCCCCATCAATCAACGTCTTCCTCTTCCTCCTCCTCATCCTCCCATCAACCAACTTCTTCCTCCTCCTCCTCATCCTCCCATCAACCAACTTCTTCCTCCTCCTCCTCCCCATCAACCAACTTCTTCCTCCTCCTCCTCCTCATCCTCCCATCAACCAACTTCTTCCTCCTCCTCCTCATCCTCCCATCAACCAACTTCTTCCTCCTCCTCCTCCTCCCATCAACCAACTTCTTCCTCCTCCTCCTCATCCTCCTCATCAACCAACTTCTTCCTCCTCCTCCTCATCCTCCCCATCAACCAACTTCTTCCTCCTCCTCCTCATCCTCCCCATCAACCAACTTCTTCCTCCTCCTCCTCATCCTCCCCATCAACCAACTTCTTCCTCCTCCTCCTCATCCTCCCCATCAACCAACTTCTTTCTCCTCCTCCTCCCCATCAACCAACTTCTTCCTCCTCCTCCTCATCCTCCTCATCAACCAACTTCTTCCTCCTCCTCCTCATCCTCCTCATCAACCAACTTCTTCCTCCTCCTCCTCATCCTCCTCATCAACCAACTTCTTCCTCCTCCTCCTCCTCCTCCCCATCAACCAACTTCTTCCTCCTCCTCCTCATCCTCCCCATCAACCAACTTCTTCCTCCTCCTCCTCATCCTCCCATCAATCAACGTCTTCCTCCTCATCCTCCCATCAACCAACTTCTTCCTCCTCCTCCTCATCCTCCCATCAACCAACTTCTTCCTCCTCCTCCTCATCCTCCCCATCAACCAACTTCTTCCTCCTCCTCCTCATCCTCCCCATCAACCAACTTCTTCCTCCTCATCCTCCCATCAACCAACTTCTTCCTCCTCATCCTCCCCATCAACCAACTTCTTCCTCCTCCTCTTCCTCATCCTCCCATCAACCAACTTCTTCCTCCTCCTCCTCATCCTCCCCATCAACCAACTTCTTCCTCCTCCTCCTCATCCTCCCATCAATCAACTTCTTCCTCCTCCTCCTCATCCTCCCCATCAACCAACTTCTTCCTCCTCCTCCTCCCCATCAACCAACTTCTTCCTCCTCCTCCTCATCCTCCCCATCAACCAACTTCTTCCTCCTCCTCCTCCTCCCATCAACCAACTTCTTCCTCCTCCTCCTCATCCTCCTCATCAACCAACTTCTTCCTCCTCCTCCTCCTCATCCTCCCCATCAACCAACTTCTTCCTCCTCCTCCTCATCCTCCCCATCAACCAACTTCTTCCTCCTCCTCCTCATCCTCCCCATCAACCAACTTCTTCCTCCTCCTCCTCATCCTCCCATCAATCAACGTCTTCCTCCTCCTCCTCATCCTCCCATCAACCAACTTCTTCCTCCTCCTCCTCATCCTCCCCATCAACCAACTTCTTCCTCCTCCTCCTCCTCCCATCAACCAACTTCTTCCTCCTCCTCCTCATCCTCCTCATCAACCAACTTCTTCCTCCTCCTCCTCATCCTCCCCATCAACCAACTTCTTCCTCCTCCTCCTCATCCTCCCCATCAACCAACTTCTTCCTCCTCCTCCTCATCCTCCCCATCAACCAACTTCTTCCTCCTCCTCCTCATCCTCCTCATCAACCAACTTCTTCCTCCTCCTCCTCATCCTCCCCATCAACCAACTTCTTCCTCCTCCTCCTCATCCTCCCCATCAACCAACTTCTTCCTCCTCCTCCTCATCCTCCCATCAACCAACTTCTTCCTCCTCCTCCTCATCCTCCTCATCAACCAACTTCTTCCTCCTCCTCCTCATCCTCCCCATCAACCAACTTCTTCCTCCTCCTCCTCATCCTCCCATCAATCAACGTCTTCCTCTTCCTCCTCCTCATCCTCCCCATCAACCAACTTCTTCCTCCTCCTCCTCCTCCTCCCCATCAACCAACTTCTTCCTCCTCCTCCTCATCCTCCCCATCAACCAACTTCTTCCTCCTCCTCCTCATCCTCCCATCAATCAACGTCTTCCTCTTCCTCCTCCTCATCCTCCCATCAATCAATGTCTTCCTCTTCTTCCTCCTCATCCTCCCATCAACCAACTTCTTCCTCCTCCTCCTCATCCTCCCATCAATCAACTTCTTCCTCCTCATCCTCCTCATCCTCCCATCAATCAACGTCTTCCTCTTCCTCCTCCTCATCCTCCCATCAATCAATGTCTTCCTCTTCTTCCTCCTCATCCTCCCATCAACCAACTTCTTCCTCCTCCTCCTCATCCTCCCCATCAATCAACTTCTTCCTCCTCATCCTCCCATCAACCAACTTCTTCCTCCTCCTCCTCATCCTCCCATCAACCAACTTCTTCCTCCTCATCCTCCCCATCAACCAACTTCTTCCTCCTCCTCCTCTTCCTCCCATCAACCAACTTCTTCCTCCTCCTCCTCATCCTCCCCATCAACCAACTTCTTCCTCCTCCTCCTCATCCTCCCATCAATCAACTTCTTCCTCCTCCTCCTCATCCTCCCCATCAACCAACTTCTTCCTCCTCCTCCTCATCCTCCCCATCAACCAACTTCTTCCTCCTCCTCCTCATCCTCCCATCAATCAACGTCTTCCTCTTCCTCCTCATCCTCCCATCAATCAATGTCTTCCTCTTCTTCCTCCTCATCCTCCCATCAACCAACTTCTTCCTCCTCCTCCTCATCCTCCCATCAATCAACTTCTTCCTCCTCCTCCTCATCCTCCCATCAACCAACTTCTTCCTCCTCCTCCTCATCCTCCCATCAATCAACTTCTTCCTCCTCCTCCTCATCCTCCCATCAACCAACTTCTTCCTCCTCCTCCTCATCCTCCCCATCAACCAACTTCTTCCTCCTCCTCCTCATCCTCCCCATCAACCAACTTCTTCCTCCTCCTCCTCTTCCTCATCCTCCCATCAACCAACTTCTTCCTCCTCCTCCTCATCCTCCCCATCAACCAACTTCTTCCTCCTCCTCCTCATCCTCCCATCAATCAACTTCTTCCTCCTCCTCCTCATCCTCCCCATCAACCAACTTCTTCCTCCTCCTCCTCCCCATCAACCAACTTCTTCCTCCTCCTCCTCATCCTCCCATCAATCAACTTCTTCCTCCTCCTCCTCATCCTCCCCATCAACCAACTTCTTCCTCCTCCTCCTCCTCCCATCAACCAACTTCTTCCTCCTCCTCCTCATCCTCCCCATCAACCAACTTCTTCCTCCTCCTCCTCATCCTCCCATCAATCAACTTCTTCCTCCTCCTCCTCCCCATCAACCAACTTCTTCCTCCTCCTCCTCATCCTCCCCATCAACCAACTTCTTCCTCCTCCTCCTCCCCATCAACCAACTTCTTCCTCCTCCTCCTCATCCTCCCATCAACCAACTTCTTCCTCCTCCTCCTCATCCTCCCATCAACCAACTTCTTCCTCCTCCTCCTCATCCTCCTCATCAACCAACTTCTTCCTCCTCCTCCTCATCCTCCCCATCAACCAACTTCTTCCTCCTCCTCCTCATCCTCCCCATCAACCAACTTCTTCCTCCTCCTCCTCATCCTCCCCATCAACCAACTTCTTCCTCCTCCTCCTCATCCTCCCATCAACCAACTTCTTCCTCCTCCTCCTCCCCATCAATCAACTTCTTCCTCCTCATCCTCCCATCAACCAACTTCTTCCTCCTCCTCCTCATCCTCCCCATCAACCAACTTCTTCCTCCTCCTCCTCATCCTCCCATCAACCAACTTCTTCCTCCTCCTCCTCATCCTCCCCATCAACCAACTTCTTCCTCCTCCTCCTCATCCTCCCCATCAACCAACTTCTTCCTCCTCCTCCTCATCCTCCCCATCAACCAACTTCTTCCTCCTCCTCCTCATCCTCCCATCAACCAACTTCTTCCTCCTCCTCCTCCTCATCCTCCCCATCAACCAACTTCTTCCTCCTCCTCCTCATCCTCCCATCAACCAACTTCTTCCTCCTCCTCCTCATCCTCCCCATCAACCAACTTCTTCCTCCTCCTCCTCATCCTCCCCATCAACCAACTTCTTCCTCCTCCTCCTCATCCTCCCATCAACCAACTTCTTCCTCCTCCTCCTCATCCTCCCCATCAACCAACTTCTTCCTCCTCATCCTCCCCATCAACCAACTTCTTCCTCCTCCTCCTCATCCTCCTCATCAACCAACTTCTTCCTCCTCCTCCTCATCCTCCCCATCAACCAACTTCTTCCTCCTCCTCCTCCTCCTCCCCATCAACCAACTTCTTCCTCCTCCTCCTCATCCTCCCATCAACCAACTTCTTCCTCCTCCTCCTCATCCTCCCCATCAACCAACTTCTTCCTCCTCCTCCTCATCCTCCCCATCAACCAACTTCTTCCTCCTCCTCCTCATCCTCCCCATCAACCAACTTCTTCCTCCTCCTCCTCCCATCAACCAACTTCTTCCTCCTCCTCCTCCTCCTCCCCATCAACCAACTTCTTCCTCCTCCTCCTCCTCCTCCCCATCAATCAACTTCTTCCTCCTCATCCTCCCATCAACCAACTTCTTCCTCCTCCTCCTCATCCTCCCCATCAACCAACTTCTTCCTCCTCCTCCTCCCATCAACCAACTTCTTCATCCTCCTCCTCATCCTCCCCATCAACCAACTTCTTCCTCCTCCTCCTCATCCTCCCATCAACCAACTTCTTCCTCCTCCTCCTCATCCTCCCATCAACCAACTTCTTCCTCCTCCTCCTCCTCCTCCCCATCAACCAACTTCTTCCTCCTCCTCCTCCTCCCCATCAATCAACTTCTTCCTCCTCATCCTCCCATCAACCAACTTCTTCCTCCTCCTCCTCATCCTCCCCATCAACCAACTTCTTCCTCCTCCTCCTCCCATCAACCAACTTCTTCCTCCTCCTCCTCATCCTCCCCATCAACCAACTTCTTCCTCCTCCTCCTCATCCTCCCATCAACCAACTTCTTCCTCCTCCTCCTCATCCTCCCCATCAACCAACTTCTTCCTCCTCCTCCTCATCCTCCCCATCAACCAACTTCTTCCTCCTCATCCTCCCATCAACCAACTTCTTCCTCCTCCTCATCCTCCCATCAACCAACTTCTTCCTCCTCCTCCTCCTCCTCCCCATCAATCAACTTCTTCCTCCTCATCCTCCCCATCAACCAACTTCTTCCTCCTCCTCCTCATCCTCCCCATCAATCAACTTCTTCCTCCTCCTCCTCATCCTCCCATCAATCAACTTCTTCCTCCTCCTCCTCATCCTCCCCATCAACCAACTTCTTCCTCCTCCTCCTCATCCTCCCCATCAATCAACTTCTTCCTCCTCCTCCTCATCCTCCCATCAATCAACTTCTTCCTCCTCCTCCTCATCCTCCCCATCAATCAACTTCTTCCTCCTCCTCCTCATCCTCCCATCAATCAACTTCTTCCTCCTCCTCCTCATCCTCCCCATCAATCAACTTCTTCCTCCTCCTCCTCATCCTCCCCATCAATCAACTTCTTCCTCCTCCTCCTCATCCTCCCCATCAATCAACTTCTTCCTCCTCCTCCTTCTCCTCATCAACTTCTTCATCGCAGAAAAAAAAGGAATGACATTTTTTATTTTGAGCTGAAAGTACAAAATTCAGATTGCTTGTTTTGTCTGAAACATTCACATTGATTACCAGATTATTACCAGATTATTACCAGATTAACTACAGATTACCCGATTATTACCAGATTATTACAGATTACCAGATTATTACCAGATTATTACCAGATTAACTACAGATTACCATATTACAGATTACCAGATTATCACCAGATTAACTACAATTACCAGATTACAAGAATATTACCAGATTAACTACCTGTTAATTCTCTAATTCAGCTCCAGCTGCAACACAAATGCACAACATGTTTCTTTCTAGAAATAAAAGAAGTCTGAATTCATAATGAGTCCTCACAAGTTCTTCCCAGTACTCACCTGTCGTTTCCTAAAGAGCAGCGAACACCTGACAGGAGTATCTTACCTTCTGTCATCGAGGAGAACAAAGAAGAGAAAAGAACTCGTCAGGAACCGGAGACAGACCGGTTGATCCGGTTCCGCCTCCTGAGCCCAGGACCTGGTTTACAACCTACCAGAGGGTCAGAGTCCACAGCTCACCTGGTGATGACATCATCAGGTGAATGATTCAGAGTTTTTAAAGGGAAACACGCGCCCTGAATTCCAAATGTGACTTTAATAATTTTACTTTATTAGTTCTTCATCTGAGGAAGAGCAGCTTTCTGATTGGCTGACTGAGTTGTGAGTTTAATGAGTTTATTAAACAGTCTGAACTCCATCGTGACTTTAGTGCTTTCATGGATGACAAAGAGACACAAAACAACCACAAAAAGACACAAAACAACCACCAGGGGGCGACTCCTCTGGTTGTATAGAAGTCTATGCTTCATGTGTTAAAGCTGCATTCTCTCTCCTGACCACCAGGGGGCGACTCCTCTGGTTGTATAGAAGTCTATGCTTCATGTGTTAAAGCTGCATTCTCTCTCCTGACCACCAGGGGGCGACTCCTCTGGTTGTATAGAAGTCTAAGCTTCATGCGTTAAAGCTGCATTCTCTCTCCTGACCACCAGGGGGCGACTCCTCTGGTTGTATAGAAGTCTATGCTTCATGTGTTAAAGCTGCATTCTCTCTCCTGACCACCATGGGGCGACTCCTCTGGTTGTATAGAAGTCTAAGCTTCATGCGTTAAAGCTGCATTCTCTCTCCTGACCACCAGGGGGCGACTCCTCTGGTTGTATAGAAGTCAGACCATAAAGCAGGGTATGCTTTAGCGCTACAATGTGATTGACAGGTCTCTAGTCCATACATGGTCACTTCCTGTGAGATGGCGACAGCCAAAAGGTCAAACTGGAGGCTTTAAAACGTCCACAAACCGATGAGACGTCACCATGACGACTACGTTGTGTTTCTTTTCTATACTAAACTAATTTAGCTGGTCAAAGCTTTGGTAGCGTGAACTTTATTTTATAGTTTAACTTCATGGATGACTCTTTGTTCTGCTGAGTGTGATCTCTTTCTAGTTTTAACGTTTCAACATGGACGTCTATGGGGATGGACTTGTGGTTACCATGACGACCACTCTGCCCATGAGCTACAGTCAGAAACGGGTAGAAAGGGCATTAACCCCGATAACAACATTTTAATTCAGAATACTTATTAATAGTTTATTTAAACACAGGAATCAGTTTAAATCTTCTTTGAGCGCCTGAACGCACCACGAGGGCCGATGACCAACAGAGAAAGCGACACCAACGTGGACGAACACGAGCAATAATCAAACTTTTAATCTCGGAGGAAACGTGTCAAAAAATCTCGTTCAGCAGACAGAATATTTGTGTAAAACAGTCAGCAGGAAGTGATGTCACGAGAGGAGCCAGTCAGCAGGAAGTGATGTCACAAGAGGAGCCAGTCAGCAGGAAGTGATGTCACGAGGGGAGCCAGTCAGCAGGAAGTGATGTCACGAGAGGAGCCAGTCAGCAGGAAGTGATGTCACGAGAGGAGCCAGTCAGCAGGAAGTGATGTCACGAGAGGAGCCAGTCAGCAGGAAGTGATGTCACGAGAGGAGCCAGTCAGCCAGTCAGCAGGAAGTGATGTCACGAGAGGAGCCAGTCAGCCAGTCAGCAGGAAGTGATGTCACGAGAGCAGCCAGTCAGCCAGTCAGCAGGAAGTGATGTCACGAGAGCAGCCAGTCAGCCAGTCAGCAGGAAGTGATGTCACAAGAGGAGCCAGTCAGCAGGAAGTGATGTCACGAGAGGAGCCAGTCAGCAGGAAGTGATGTCACGAGAGGAGCCAGTCAGCCAGTCAGCAGGAAGTGATGTCACGAGAGGAGCCAGTCAGCAGGAAGTGATGTCACGAGAGGAGCCAGTCAGCCAGTCAGCAGGAAGTGATGTCACGAGAGCAGCCAGTCAGCCAGTCAGCAGGAAGTGATGTCACGAGAGCAGCCAGTCAGCCAGTCAGCAGGAAGTGATGTCACGAGAGCAGCCAGTCAGCCAGTCAGCAGGAAGTGATGTCACGAGAGGAGCCAGTCAGCCAGTCAGCAGGAAGTGATGTCACGAGAGCAGCCAGTCAGCCAGTCAGCAGGAAGTGATGTCACGAGAGCAGCCAGTCAGCCAGTCAGCAGGAAGTGATGTCACAAGAGGAGCCAGTCAGCAGGAAGTGATGTCACGAGAGGAGCCAGTCAGCAGGAAGTGATGTCACGAGAGGAGCCAGTCAGCCAGTCAGCAGGAAGTGATGTCACGAGAGGAGCCAGTCAGCAGGAAGTGATGTCACGAGAGGAGCCAGTCAGCCAGTCAGCAGGAAGTGATGTCACGAGAGCAGCCAGTCAGCCAGTCAGCAGGAAGTGATGTCACGAGAGCAGCCAGTCAGCCAGTCAGCAGGAAGTGATGTCACGAGAGCAGCCAGTCAGCCAGTCAGCAGGAAGTGATGTCACGAGAGGAGCTCTTAAATTAAAAACATACAAAAGAACGTCTCGGAAATAAATACAAAACAGATGGGCGGAGCCCAAATGAACGCTCGAATGCACATTGCAGTTTGTTTATGAATCTAGCTCCGCCTCCTCAGCTCGGTGCCGTCGGCCCAAAGTGGTCTACCCCCCGTGCTGGTCTACTGGTGACCCTGGTCTCAACGGGAGGAGCTGCACCATCAGAAGATCAGCGAGCGGCTTGTGATGCGTTTCCTGTGACGCTGCAGAACCATAACAGGGTCCATCAGGTCCCCGTAGGAGGGCGGACCGGTTCTCTACGTGGACCAGCGGATCGGTTCCACTCAGAAACTGAGGAACTCCCATCGTACCGTAAACCACTGGAGGAGGACCAGGTCTAGTTCTTTGTGCAGCTCTCCTGTTGAAACCAGGACCAGCTCTGCGTGGAGCCGGACCACATCTCTTCACAGCGGGTGTCCAGGTCCACACCTCCTCTGCGGTCCGTCGGCGAGGTCCACCACGGACCAGGACGTCTGTAAGGGGGCGGTCCCCGTCCCCCAGGAGAGCGCTGGTCTACATGAGGGCGTTGAGGTGTCCGGTGTGACCCACCGAGTTCAGCATCAGGGCCCTCTGGTCCAGCACCTCCCGGTCCCGGCCCAGCGTGGCCCGGTCCTGCTCCAGCGCCGCCCGCTCGCTCTCCAGCCAAAGACGCTCCGCCTGCAGCGCCGCCCGCTCGCGCTCCAGCGCCGCCCACTCGCGCTCCAGACCCCCCAGAGGGCCCTCGCAGTCCGAGCCGCCACGCTGGACCTGCTCGCCGCCGAAGGCCTCGTGTCCGTAGTCCGAGGAGGAGGAGGTGGGGGGGGGAGGGGCGGGCCTGGACCTGTGTATGGGGGCGGGGGAGGGGTGCTGCTCCTCCTCCTGGGTGACGGGGGCGAGGAGGGGGGCGCTCGCCGTCAGGCGGCCCTCCATGGCTTCATTCATCAGGCTGAACCACGGCCACGAGGAGGTGCTGTCAGCCACGTTCTCCATCCCAACAGGAGGATACTTCAGGTCCTACAGAGGAGAGGAGGAGGAGGAGGAGAGGAGAGGAGGAGGGGAGAGGAGGAGAGAGGAGAGGAGGAGGAGGGGAGAGGAGGAGGAGGAGGAGGAGGAGGAGGAGGGGAGAGGAGAGGAGGAGAGGAGGTGGAAGCGAGAGGAGGAGGAGGGGAGAGGAGGAGAGAGGAGGTGAGGTCAGACAGGAAGTCAGACAGCATTGAGGGACGGACCAACACAAACTGTCACTCACCTTGTACCTCCTCTTCAGGTTGTCCCATTTCTTTGCCATCTGGTAGGTGGAGACCTTCCCCTGCAGGCCGAGCTCCTTCAGGATGGCTCTGAGACGGAGAACAGGTTACACACACACACCTGCAGCACGCACACACACACACCTGCAGCACGCACACACACACACACACACACACACACACACACATGCAGCATGCACACACACACACACCTGCAGCACACACACACACACACACACACACACACACACATGCAGCATGCACACACACACACACCTGCAGCACACACACACACACACACACACACACACACATGCAGCACACACACACACCTGCAGCACGCACACACACACACCTGCAGCACGCACACACACACACCTGCAGCACACACACACACACACACACACACACACACACACACACATGCAGCATGCACACACACACACACCTGCAGCACGCACACACACACACCTGCAGCACACACACACACACCTGCAGCACACACACACACACACACACACACTCACTTCCAGGCCGCCTTGGCAGCGTTCCTGCGCCCCGTGAAGAGCGCCTCGTTGGCGGCCCTCAGGTGGATCATCCTGCGGGTGTCCTGGTCCGTCACTGAGGGAGACGGACAGGAAGCAGCTCTTGATTCTTTGTCTACGACGCCGCGTCTTTATTTCATACCTCAGAACCCTAAATACACTTCCAATGCACCGGGTTCTGAACTCTTGACTGATATTCATACACAAAACTAATATCTGATCCTCTTACTTTTATACGAGAGGTCAGAGGGCGTGGAACACTCCTCTCCGCTGGCGTCGATGTAGGTCACGTTGCCGTCGGCCTCCACCAGGTTCTCCATGTTCTCCATGTTCTCCAGCTCCGACACGCCGCTCCTCTCCACCAGGAGGCAGTCTCTGTCGGGGGGCGGCGACGAGACGAAGACGCCGTCCTCCTCGCTGCTCCAGACCGGCGTCACTCGGGGGGCTTTGCCCAGCAGACGGCCTTCCAGGGCGTCGCTCATCAGCTGGAACCAGGGCCAGGAGGCCGGGTTGGTCTGGGCCTCCATGCCCCGAGGAGGGAACTTCAGGTCCTGAAGCACACACACACACATGAAGAACACACATGAAGAACACACACACATGAAGAACACACACACACGAAGAACACACACACACGAAGAACACACATGAAGAACACACATGAACACACACACACATGAAGAACACACACACACGAAGAACACACATGAAGAACACACACACACACATGAAGAACACACATGAAGAACACACATGAAGAACACACACACATGAAGAACACACATGAAGAACACACATGAACACACACACACATGAAGAACACACACACACGAAGAACACACATGAAGAACACACACACATGAAGAACACACACACATGAAGAACACACATGAAGAACACACATGAAGAACACACACACATGAAGAACACACACACATGAAGAACACACATGAAGAACACACATGAAGAACACACACACATGAAGAACACACATGAAGAACACACATGAAGAACACACACGAAGAACACACATGAAGAACACACACACATGAAGAACACACATGAAGAACACACACACATGAAGAACACACATGAAGAACACACACACACGAAGAACACACATGAAGAACACACACGAAGAACACACACGAAGAACACACACGAAGAACACACACACATGAAGAACACACATGAAGAACACACATGAAGAACACACACGAAGAACACACACGAAGAACACACACGAAGAACACACACGAAGAACACACACGAAGAATACACACGAAGAACACACATGAAGAACACACACGAAGAACACACACGAAGAACACACATGAAGAACACACACACATGAAGAACACACATGAACACACACACACATGAAGAACACACACACACAAAGAACACACATGAAGAACACACACACATGAAGAACACACATGAACACACACACACATGAAGAACACACACACATGAAGAACACACATGAAGAACACACACACATGAAGAACACACATGAAGAACACACACACATGAAGAACACACACACACACGAAGAACACACATGAAGAACACACATGAACACACACACACACATGAACACACACACATGAAGAACACACACACACACGAAGAACACACATGAAGAACACACATGAACACACACACACATGAAGAACACACACACATGAAGAACACACATGAAGAACACACACGAAGAACACACACGAAGAACACACACGAAGAACACACATGAAGAACACACATGAAGAACACACATGAAGAACACACACACACGAAGAACACACACGAAGAACACACATGAAGAACACACATGAAGAACACACACACACGAAGAACACACATGAAGAACACACATGAAGAACACACACACATGAAGAACACACATGAAGAACACACATGAAGAACACACATGAAGAACACACACGAAGAACACACACGAAGAACACACACGAAGAACACACACGAAGAACACACATGAAGAACACACATGAAGAACACACATGAAGAACACACACACACGAAGAACACACACGAAGAACACACACGAAGAACACACATGAAGAACACACACGAAGAACACACATGAAGAACACACACACACGAAGAACACACACGAAGAACACACACGAAGAACACACATGAAGAACACACATGAAGAACACACATGAAGAACACACACACACGAAGAACACACACGAAGAACACACACGAAGAACACACATGAAGAACACACACACACGAAGAACACACATGAAGAACACACATGAAGAACACACACACACGAAGAACACACATGAAGAACACACATGAAGAACACACACACATGAAGAACACACATGAAGAACACACATGAAGAACACACACACATGAAGAACACACATGAAGAACACACATGAAGAACACACATGAAGAACACACATGAAGAACACACATGAACACACACACACATGAACACACACACACATGAACACACACACACATGAAGAACACACACACACGAAGAACACACATGAAGAACACACATGAACACACACACACATGAACACACACACACATGAACACACACACACATGAAGAACACACACACACGAAGAACACACATGAAGAACACACACACATGAAGAACACACACACACGAAGAACACACATGAAGAACACACACACACGAAGAACACACATGAAGAACACACACACACGAAGAACACACATGAAGAACACACACACACGAAGAACACACATGAAGAACACACACACATGAAGAACACACATGAACACACACACACACATGAAGCACACACACACACACAAACACACACACACACATGAAGCACACACACGAACACACACAGATGAAGAACACACACACACGAAGCACACACACACACGAAGCACACACACACACACATGAAACACACACACACACACACACACGAACACACACACACGAAAACACACATGAAGCACACACACACACACACACACACACGAACACACACACACGAAAACACACATGAAGCACACACACACACACTTTATCAGCCAGAAGCTTTAAAACCTCCTCAAATGAAGCGTTTACTTTCATCAGGTTGCGTAACAACATTAGTCGTGTGGGGGCGTGGCCTCACGGCTGCAGCAGGTGAGCCAGTTGGGGGTCGTCACCTTAAACTTGGTCTTCAGGTTGTCCCACTTCTTGGCCACCTGGTCGGGCGTGATCTTCCCCGTCAGACCCAACTCCTTCACGATCCCCCTGTGGACGTAGAAACACCCTGATGACGACGCCGTCGTCGCGGTGACGACGTCGTCGTCGCGGTGACGACGTCAGGTTCCTCTTTGGGCTCCGTTACCTCCAGGCCGGCTTGGCCGTGTTCCTCCTCCCCGTGAACAGAGACTCGTTGGCGGCTCGTAGCTCAATTAGTCGCCGGGTGTCTTCTTCTGTCACTGGGTCAAAGGTCAAAGGTCAAACACTCACTTTAACATGAACCGAGTGTTTACTGCTTAAAGGGACGGTAACATTTAGAGGGGTCAATGGGCAGTGATAAAACCTTATGTTTTCTTTGGTTCGTGTTTATTTACTGCTCATGTTTACACCAACACAACAACACAACATTGTTGTTTCACAAAGCAGACTCCTGTAATATCGTTATAATTCATTAGCATCATTTATTAACTTCCCTCAGTCGTATATTGTTATTTAGAGATTGCTCACGTTTGTAGGTGAACTCGGCCATGCGCTGCAGGTCTCCCAGAGACGCCGACCCGTTCTTGTCCTCGTGGTCGACCAGCAGGTCCATCTCGGACTCCGTCAGGAACTCGGCCATCCCCCCCCGGCTGCGGCGGGCTCGTTTCTTGGGCGTCGGCGACAGCGGCTCGCAGTCCTCGTCCTCGTCCTCCACGATGGGCGTGAGGACGGGCGCCGCCCCGGTGAAGCGGCCCTCCATGGCGTCGTTCATCCGGTAGAACCACGGCCAGGAGCTCGGGTTGGTCTCCACGCCGCGAGCAGGAAACTTCAGCTCCTGGTAGAGACAGAAAGCTCTACAGATCGTCCACAGAGGGACCTTATCCTGCTGGCAACGAGCCGTCCACGCGTCCGGCAACGAGCCGCCCACGCGTCCGGCAACGAGCCGTCCACGCGTCCGGCAACGAGCCGTCCACACGTCCGGCAACGAGATGTCAACGAGCCGTCCACACGTCCGGCAACGAGCCGTCCAGACATCCGGCAACGAGCCGTCAACACGTCCGGCAACGAGATGTCAACGAGCCGTCCACACGTCCGTCAACGAGATGTCCAGACATCCGGCAACGAGATGTCCAGACATCCGGCAACGAGCCGGCAACACGTCCGGCAACGAGATGTCAACGAGCCGTCAACACGTCCGGCAACGAGATGTCAACGAGCCGTCCACACGTCCGGCAACGAGATGTCCAGACATCCGGCAACGAGATGTCCAGCCATCCGGCAACGAGATGTCCAGACATCCGGCAACGAGCCGTCCACACGTCCGGCAACAAGATGTCAACGAGCCGTCCACACGTCCGTCAACGAGATGTCCAGACATCCGGCAACGAGCCGTCCACACGTCCGGCAACAAGATGTCAACGAGCCGTCCACACATCCGGCAACGAGATGTCAACGAGCCGTCCACACGTCCGGCAACGAGCCGTCCACACGTCCGTCAACGAGATGTCCAGACATCCGGCAACGAGCCGTCAACACATCCGGCAACAAGCCGTCCACACATCCGGCAACGAGATGTCCAGACATCCGGCAACGAGCCATCAACACATCCGGCAACGAGCCGTCCACACATCCGGCAACGAGATGTCCAGACATCCGGCAACGAGCCGTCCACACGTCCGGCAACGAGAGGTCAACGAGCCGTCCACACGTCCGGCAACGAGATGTCCAGACATCCGGCAACGAGCCGTCCACACATCCGGCAACGAGATGTCCAGACATCCGGCAACGAGCCGTCCACACATCCGGCAACGAGCCGTCAACACGTCCGGCACCGAGATGTCAACGAGCCGTCTACACGTCCGGCAACGAGCCGTCCACACGTCCGGCAACGAGATGTCCAGACATCCGGCAACGAGCCGTCCACACATCCGGCAACGAGATGTCCAGACATCCGTCAACGAGCCGTCCACATGTCCGGCAACGAGATGTCAATGAGCCGTCCACACGTCCGGCAACGAGATGTCCAGACATCCGGGAATGAGCCGTCCACGCGTCCGGCAACGAGCCGTCCACGCGTCCGGCAACGAGATGTCCACGCGTCCGGCAACGAGCCGTCCACGCGTCCGGCAACGAGCCGTCCATGCGTCCGGCAACGAGACGTCCACGCGTACGTCAACGAGCCGTCCACACGTCCGGCAACGAGATGTCCAGACATCCGTCAACGAGCCGTCCACATGTCCGGCAACGAGATGTCAACGAGCCGTCCACACGTCCGGCAACGAGATGTCCAGACATCCGGCAACGAGCCGTCCACGCGTCCGGCAACGAGCCGTCCACGCGTCCGGCAACGAGACGTCCACGCGTCCGGCAACGAGCCGTCCACGCGTCCGGCAACGAGATGTCCCGTCCACACGTCCGGCAACGAGATGTCCAGACATCCGGCAACGAGCCGTCCACACGTCCGGCAACGAGCCGTCCACACGTCCGGCAACGAGCCGTCCACACGTCCGGCAACAAGATGTCCAGACATCCGGCAACGAGATGTCCAGACATCCGGCAACGAGCCGTCCACACGTCCGCAACGAGCCGTCCACACGTCCGGCAACGAGCCGTCCACACGTCCGGCAACGAGATGTCCACACATCCGGCAACGAGATGTCCAGACATCCGTCAACGAGCCGTCCACATGTCCGGCAACGAGATGTCAACGAGCCGTCCACACGTCCGGCAACGAGATGTCCAGACATCCGTCAACGAGCCGTCCACATGTCCGGCAACGAGATGTCAACGAGCCGTCCACACGTCCGGCAACGAGATGTCCCGTCCACACGTCCGGCAACGAGCCGTCCACACGTCCGGCAACGAGATGTCCAGACATCCGGCAACGAGATGTCCAGACATCCGGCAACGAGCCGTCCACACGTCCGGCAACGAGATGTCCAGACATCCGGCAACGAGATGTCCAGACATCCGGCAACGAGCCGTCCACACGTCCGCAACGAGCCGTCCACACGTCCGGCAACGAGCCGTCCACACATCCGGCAACGAGATGTCCAGCCATCCGGCAACGAGATGTCCAGACATCCGGCAACGAGCCGTCCACACGTCCGGCAACAAGATGTCAACGAGCCGTCCACACGTCCGGCAACGAGATGTCCAGACATCCGGCAACGAGATGTCCAGACATCCGGCAACGAGCCGTCCACACGTCCGCAACGAGCCGTCCACACGTCCGGCAACGAGCCGTCCACGAGATGTCCAGACATCCGGCAACGAGATGTCCAGACATCCGGCAACGAGATGTCCAGACATCCGGCAACGAGCCGTCCACACGTCCGTCAACGAGCCGTCCACGCGTCCGGCAACGAGCCGTCCACGCGTCCGGCAACGAGCCGTCCACGCGTCCGGCAACGAGCCGTCCACGCGTCCGGCAACGAGCCGTCCACGCGTCCGGCAACGAGCCGTCCACGCGTCCGGCAACGAGCCGTCCACGCGTCCGGCAACGAGATGTCCAGACATCCGGCAACGAGATGTCCAGACATCCGGCAACGAGATGTCCACACGTCCGTCAACGAGCCGTCCACACGTCCGGCAACGAGCCGTCCACGCGTCCGGCAACGAGCCGTCCACACGTCCGGCAACGAGCCGTCCACACGTCCGTCAATGAGCCGTCCACACGTCCGGCAACGAGCCGTCCACTCGTCCGGCAACGAGCCGTCCACACGTCCGGCAACGAGCCGTCCACTCGTCCGGCAACGAGCCGTCCACGCGTCCGGCAACGAGCCTCATGCAGAACCTCTGCAGGCCGAGTCAAAGAGCTTCTCCACCTCTCTGAAGCTCTTGATGATCTCGTTCATGTCAATAGGTTAAAAGACCTCCTGAACTTCTGGTCCGTGTGTTTGATCCCTGCAGAGCGTCACTCTTTCAGTTTGGATCTTAAACCTTCTTAAAGGTTCTACTAAACTCTCTGGTTCCAACTGGATGAATTTAATCCTCAAGGTAGTAAAGCTATATAATATAATATAATATATAAAAATAAAATAAATCTCCCTGGTCCGTCCTACACACACCTTCTGCTGTGCTCTTATAATATGAATGAATTAAAGTTCATCTCTCATGGTTCCTGCATCAAGCCCAGAATCTCCTAAACAGAGACTTCCCTGTGAGTCTTGGATCGGTGGTTTGAGTAGCCGGAGGTGGACCAGGACCTACCTTGTATCTCCTCTTCAGGTTGTCCCACTTCTTTGCCAGCTGGTCTGTGGTCAGCTTCCCCTGCAGACCCAGCTCGTACAGGATGGCTCTGAAAGAAAGTGGCACCAGGGTTGAATCCCTGAGACTGAGGGCGGTTCTTCCCAAACGGAGTCACCAAACTCTCTTGGTCCTTTTCTACTGGATGGAAAGCTCCAACTAACAAATCCGGACCTCTAGAGTCTGGACCCTATGAGTCAAGACCGTAAGAGTCAAGAATCCAATCCTCTGGAGTCCAGACCTCTGGAGTCCAGTCCTTTGGAGTCTAGACCTCTGGAGTCCGGACCCTATGAGTCTGGACCGTAAGAGACTAGAACTCTGGAGTTCGGACCTCTGGAGTCCAGTCCTTTGGAGTCCGGACCTCTGGAGTCCAGTCCTTTGGAGTCTAGACCTCTGGAGTCCGGACCCTATGAGTCTGGACCGTAAGAGTCTGGACCGTAAGAGTCTAGAACTCTGGAGTCCAGGCCTCTGGAGTCCAGGCCTCTGGAGTCCAGGCCTTTGGAGTCCAGACCTCTGGAGTCCAGACCTCTGGAGTCCAGGCCTCTGGAGTCCAGACCTCTGGAGTCCAGGCCTCTGGAGTCCAGGCCTTTGGAGTCCAGACCTCTGGAGTCCAGACCTCTGGAGTCCAGACCTCTGGAGTCCAGGCCTCTGGAGTCCAGACCTCTGGAGTCCAGGCCTCTGGAGTCCAGGCCTCTGGAGTCCGGACCTCTGGAGTCCGGACCTCTGGAGTCCGGACCTGGTGCAGGTAGTGAACTCTCACCTCCAGGCCGGTTTGGCTGAATGCTTCCTGCCGGTGAAGAGCGCTTCGTTGGCGGCTCTGAGTTTGATCATCCTCTCGGTCTCCGTCTCGGTCACTGTGAAGGAAGAACAGCGGCTCAGACGGGAATCGAGCCGACGGGAGGACCGGGTCCCGCGATGCCTACTTTTATAGGAGCACTCGCTCATCCGCCTCCAGCCCATGGGGACCCCCTCGGCAGGAGGAGCGCCGCCGCGGACCGCCCCGTCGGCCTCCTGCGCCACCGTGTCCTCCATCTCCGTCTTGATGAGGAACTCCAGGATGTCGGTGCTCTCCTGGTGGTGGTGGTGGTGGTGGTGGTGGTTGGACTGGCCGCCGCAGCGGTGGCCGCCGCTCTCCGGGCTCAGCACCAGGTTGGCGTTGTAGAGACGGCCGTGCATGGCTTCGTCCATGATGTGGAACCAGGGCCACGACTCCACGACCCCCCCGATGTTGTCCTGGCCCTGGTAGGGCTGCTTCAGGTCCTGGGAGACACAGGGGGGCTTTAGAGACACCCTGTTCTGCACATGGTGGTTTAACTGATCCAGACTACAAGAACCCTGTTAATCCTCCTCCAGCTAAACCTCTTCAAACCGTTAAAGGACTCATCTGGGGACAGCTTAATGTTCCATCTACAGTGTGCTCTTATTTTGAAATAGAGGCGACATGATGAGCTTTCATGTGATTGGCTGAACACTGACTGATGTCCTGAGCATAAACATAAATATATATAAATATATATAAGTTTAATCAGTATTAACAAATAAATAAATACATACCTTGTACTTCGTCCGCAGGTTGTCCCACTTCTTGGCGATCTGGTCTGCTGTGAGCTTCCCCTCCAGACCGAGGCCCTTTAGGATGGTGCTGAGGAGAGGACAATACTACTATTATTACTACAGAGATATGAATTACTAGTATGCTAACATTACTAATATATTAACATTATTAATAATATATTAACATTAACAATATTAATAATATATTAACATTATTAATAATATATTAACATTACTAATACATTAACATTATTAATAATATATTAACATTACTAATACATTAACATTATTAATATATTCACAATATTAATAATATATATTTTTACTAATTTATTTACATTACTAATATATGAAAAATACTACTAATATTTTTAAATTTGTAATAATATATTTACATTATTACATCGGGAACGAGCCAATGTTTTTACATGAATTACTTCAACAATCATTATAGTTTAAAAGTTGATAAATTAATGTTTCAGAGGTACTTGTATGAGGTGTTGGGGAGTAAAGTAACTGAAAGTTACTTCACTCGTGTACTTCACATGTGAAGTACAACATGTGAAGTACAACATGTGTACTTCACAGTGTACTTCACATGTTGTACTTCACAGTGTACTTCATATGTTGTACTTCATATGTTGTACTTCACTGTATACTTCACGTATACTTCACCGTATACTTCACCGTGTACTTCACCGTATACTTCACGTGTACTTCACCGTATACTTCACGTGTACTTCACTGTATACTTCACGTGTACTTCACCGTATACTTCACCGTATACTTCACGTGTACTTCACTGTATACTTCACGTGTACTTCACCGTATACTTCACGTGTACTTCACCGTATACTTCACGTGTACTTCACTGTATACTTCACGTGTACTTCACCGTATACTTCACGTGTACTTCACCGTATACTTCACGTGTACTTCACCGTATACTTCACAGTGTACTTTAGTATCCGAGGTACCTCCAGGCTATCTTGGCTGAGTTCCTCTTGCCCGTGAACAGAGCCTCGTTGGACGCCCTGAACTCAATCAGCCTCTTCACGTCCTCTTCAGTCACTGCAGAGGGGGCAAAGGGCAAAGGTCATGCACGAGTTCACCATCTTCCCAGGGTCCTAAGTTCCCCAGTTTAATGTCTTCATTTATGACGTCAACAAGCTGAAATCAGACTCTGATGAACACATTTACCATTGTAATAAGGCACTGGGAACACTGGGAACAACATAGTACATACAAACAGGAAACTGGGAACACAAGACACTGGGAACACTGGGAACAACATAGTACATACAAACAGGAAACTGGGAACACAAGACACTGGGAACAACATAGTACATAAAAACAGGGAACTGGGAACACAAGACACTGGGAACAACATAGTACATACAAACAGGAAACTGGGAACACAAGACACTGGGAACAACATAGTACATAAAAACAGGGAACTGGGAACACAAGACACTGGGAACAACATAGTACATACAAACAGGAAACTGGGAACACAAGACACTGGGAACAACATAGTACATACAAACAGGAAACTGGGAACACAAGACACTGGGAACAACATAGTACATACAAACAGGAAACTGGGAACACAAGACACTGGGAACAACATAGTACATACAAACAGGAAACTGGGAACACAAGACACTGGGAACAACATAGTACATACAAACAGGAAACTGGGAACACAAGACACTGGGAACAACATAGTACATACAAACAGGAAACTGGGAACACAAGACACTGGGAACAACATAGTACATACAAACAGGAAACTGGGAACACAAGACACTGGGAACAACATAGTACATACAAACAGGAAACTGGGAACACAAGACAATGGGAACAACATAGTACATACAAACAGGAAACTGGGAACACAAGACACTGGGAACGACATAGTACATACAAACAGGAAACTGGGAACACAAGACACTGGGAACACTGGGAACAACATAGTACATACAAACAGGAAACTGGGAACACAAGACAATGGGAACACTGGGAACAACATAGTACATACAAACAGGAAACTGGGAACACAAGAAAATAGGAACACTGGGAACAACATAGTACATACAAACAGGAAACTGGGAACACAAGACACTGGGAACAACATAGTACATACAAACAGGAAACTGGGAACACAAGACAATGGGAACACTGGGAACAACATAGTACATACAAACAGGAAACTGGGAACACAAGACAATGGGAACACTGGGAACAACATAGTACATAAAAACAGGAAACTGGGAACACAAGAAAATAGGAACACTGGGAACAACATAGTACATACAAACAGGAAACAGGGAACACAAGACAATGGGAACACAAGACACTGGGAACACTGGACAAAGGGAACACAGGACACTGGAAACACAAGACACTGGGAACACAAGACACTGGGAACACAGGACACTGGGGACACAAGACACTGGGGACACAGGACACTGGAAACACAAGACACTGGGGACACAAGACACTGGGAACACAAGACACTGGGGACACAAGACACTGGGAACACAAGACACTGGAAACACAAGACACTGGGGACACAAGACACTGGGGACACAAGACACTGGGAACACAAGACACTGGGAACACAAGACACTGGACACAAGACACTGGGAACACAAGACACTGGAAACACAAGACACTGGGGACACAAGACACTGGAAACACAAGACACTGGGGACACAAGACACTGGGGACACAATACACTGGACACAAGACACTGGGAACACAAGACACTGGGAACACAAGACACTGGGAACACAAGACACTGGACACAAGACACTGGGAATACAAGACACTGGGAACACAAGACACTGGGAACACAAGACACTGGGGACACTGGAAACACAAGACACTGGGGACACAAGACACTGGGAACACAATACACTGGACACAAGACACTGGGAACACAAGACACTGGGAACACAAGACACTGGGGACACTGGGAACACAGGACACTGGGAACACAAGACACTGGGATGGGAACACTGGAAACACAGGACACTGGACACTGGGAACACAAGACACTGGACACAAGACACTGGGAACACAAGACACTGGGAACACAAGACACTGGGGACACAAGACACTGGGAACACAGGACACTGGGAACACAAGACACTGGACACAAGACACTGGGAACACAAGACACTGGGAACACAAGACACTGGACACAAGACACTGGAAACACAAGACACTGGAAACACAAGACACTGGGGACACAGGACACTGGAAACACAAGACACTGGGGACACAAGACACTGGGAACACAATACACTGGACACAAGACACTGGGAACACAAGACACTGGTATGGGAACACTGGAAACACAGGACACTGGGAACACTGGACACAAGACACTGGACACAAGACACTGGGGACACAAGACACTGGACACTGGGGACACAAGACACTGGACACAAGACATTGGGAACACAGGACACTGGGAACACAAGACACTGGGAACACAAGACACTGGGATGGGAACACTGGAAACACAGAACACTGGGAACACTGGACACAAGACACTGGGAACACAAGACACTGGGAACACAGGACACTGGGAACACAGGACACTGGGAACACAAGACACTGGACACAGGACACTGGGAACACAGGACACTGGGAACACAGGACACTGGGGACACAAGACACTGGGAACACAAGACACTGGGAACACAAGACACTGGAAACACAAGACACTGGGGACACAAGACACTGGGAACACAGGACACTGGGAACACAGGACACTGGGAACACAAGACACTGGGGACACAAGACACTGGAGACACAAGACACTGGGGACACAGGACACTGGGGACACAAGACGCTGGAAACACAAGACACTGGGGACACAAGACACTGGGAACACAAGACACTGGGGACACAAGACACTGGGGACACAAAAAACTGGGAACACAGGACACTGGGGACACAGGACACTGGGGACACAGGACACTGGGGACACAGGACACTGGGGACACAGGACACTGGGGACACAGGACACTGGAAACACAAGACACTGGAGACACAAGACACCGGGGACACAAGACACCGGGAACACAAGACACCGGGAACACAAGACACCGGGAACACAAGACACTGGACATAAGACACTGGGGACACAAGACACTGGGGACACAAGACACTGGAAACACAAGACACTGGGGACACAAGACACTGGGAACACAAGACACAAGACACTGGAAACACAAGACACTGGAAACACAAGACACTGGAGACACAAGACACCGGGGACACAAGACACCGGGAACACAAGACACCGGGAACACAAGAAACTGGGGACACAATACACTGGACACAAGACACTGGGAACACAAGACACTGGGAACACAAGACACTGGGGACACTGGGAACACAGGACACTGGGAACACAAGACACTGGGATGGGAACACTGGAAACACAGGACACTGGGAACTGGGAACACAAGACACTGGACACAAGACACTGGGATGGGAACACTGGAAACACAGGACACTGGGAACTGGGAACACAATACACTGGACACAAGACACTGGGAACACAAGACACTGGGGACACAAGACACTGGGAACACAGGACACTGGGAACACAAGACACTGGACACAAGACACTGGGAACACAAGACACTGGGAACACAAGACACTGGAAACACAAGACACTGGGGACACAAGACACTGGGAACCCAATACACTGGACACAAGACACTGGGAACACAAGACACTGGGAACACTGAGAACACAGGACACTGGGAACACAAGACACTGGGATGGGAACACTGGAAACACAGAACACTGGGAACACTGGACACTGGGGACACAAGACACTGGGGACACAAGACACTGGGAACACAAGACACTGGGGACACGGGACACTGGGGACACGGGACACTGGAAACACAGGACACTGGGGACACAGGACACTGGAAACAAGACACTGGAAACACAAGACACTGGAAACACAAGACACTGGGAACACAAGACACTGGGAACACAAGACACTGGGAACACAAGACACTGGACACAAGACACTGGGAACACAAGACACTGGGAACACAAGACACTGGACACAAGACACTGGGAACACAAGACACTGGAAACACAAGACACTGGAAACACAAGACACTGGGGACACAAGACACTGGAAACACAAGACACTGGGGACACAAGACACTAGGAACACAATACACTGGACACAAGACACTGGGGACACAATACACTGGACACAAGACACTGGGAACACAAGACACTGGGGACACAAGACACTGGGAACACAAGACACTGGGAACACTGGGAACACAAGACACTGGGATGGGAATACTGGGAACACAGGACACTGGGAACACTGGACACTGGGAACACAAGACACTGGACACAAGACACTGGGAACACAAGACACTGGGGACACAAGACACTGGAAACACAAGACACTGGACACAAGACATTGGGAACACAGGACACTGGGAACACAAGACACTGGGATGGGAACACTGAACACTGGACACAAGACACTGGGAACACTGAACACTGGACACAAGACACTGGGAACACAAGACACTGGGAACACAAGACACTGGACACAGGACACTGGGGACACTGGGAACACAAGACACTGGGGACACTGGGAACACAGGACACTGGGAACACAGGACACTGGAAACACAGGACACTGGGAACACAAGACACTGGACACAAGACACTGGGAACACAAGACACTGGAAACACAAGACACTGGGAACACAAGACACTGGGAACACAAGACACTGGGAACACAGGACACTGGGAACACAAGACACTGGGAACACAGGACACTGGGAACACAGGACACTGGGAACACAAGACACTGGACACAAGACACTGGGAACACAAGACACTGGGAACACAAGACACTGGGAACACAAGACACTGGGAACACAGGACACTGGGAACACAAGACACTGGACACAAGACACTGGGAACACAAGACACTGGGAACACAAGACACTGGGAACACAAGACACTGGGAACACAGGACACTGGGAACACAAGACACTGGGAACACAGGACACTGGGAACACAAGACACTGGGAACACAAGACACTGGGAACACAAGACACTGGGAACACAGGACACTGGGAACACAAGACACTGGGAACACAAGACACTGGGAACACAGGACACTGGGAACACAAGACACTGGACACAAGACACTGGGAACACAAGACACCGGGAACACAAGACACCGGGAACACAAGACACCGGGAACACAAGACACCGGGAACACAAGACACCGGGAACACAAGACACTGGGAACACAAGACACTGGAAACACAAGACACCGGGAACACAAGACATTGGGAACACAAGACACTGGGATGGGAACACTGGAAACACAGGACACTGGGAACACTGGACACTGGGGAGACAAGACACTGGGAACACAAGACACTGGGAACACAAGACACCGGGAACACAAGACACTGGGAACACAAGACACCGGGAACACAGGACACCGGGGACACAAGACACCGGGAACACAAGACACTGGGGACACAAGACACCGGGAACACAAGACACCGGGAACACAAGACACTGGAAACACAAGACACCGGGAACACAAGACACCGGGAACACAAGACACTGGGGACACTGGGAACACAAGACACCGGGAACACAAGACACCGGGAACACAAGACACCGGGGACACAAGACACTGGGAACACAAGACACTGGGAACACAAGACACTGGGAACACAAGACACCGGGGACACAAGACACTGGGAACACAAGACACTGGGAACACAAGACACTGGGAACACAAGACACCGGGAACACAAGACACCGGGAACACAAGACACCGGAAACACAAGACACCGGGAACACAAGACACCGGGAACACAAGACACTGGGAACACAAGACACTGGAAACACAAGACACCGGGAACACAAGACACTGGAAACACAAGACACCGGGAACACAAGACACTGGGATGGGAACACTGGAAACACAGGACACTGGGAACACTGGACACTGGGAACACAAGACACTGGACACAAGACACTGGGAACACAAGACACTGGGGACACAAGACACTGGGATGGGAACACTGGAAACACAGGACACTGGAAACACAGGACACTGGGAACACAAGACACTGGACACAAGACACTGGGAACACAAGACACTGGGAACACAAGACACTGGGAACACAAGACACTGGGAACACAGGACACTGGGAACACAGGACACTGGGAACACAAGACACTGGACACAAGACACTGGGAACACAAGACACAGGGAACACAAGACACTGGGAACACAGGACACTGGGAACACAAGACACTGGACACAAGACACTGGGAACACAAGACACTGGGAACACAAGACACTGGGAACACAAGACACTGGGAACACAGGACACTGGGAACACAAGACACTGGGAACACAGGACACTGGGAACACAGGACACTGGGGACACAAGACACTGGGAACACAGGACACTGGGAACACAAGACACTGGGAACACAAGACACTGGGGACACAAGACACTGGGAACACAAGACACTGGGAACACAGGACACTGGGAACACAAGACACTGGGAACACAAGACACTGGGAACACAGGACACTGGGAACACAAGACACTGGGAACACAGGACACTGGGAACACAAGACACTGGGAACACAGGACACTGGGGACACAAGACACTGGGAACACAGGACACTGGGAACACAAGACACTGGGAACACAAGACACTGGGAACACAAGACACTGGGAACACAGGACACTGGGGACACAAGACACTGGGAACACAAGACACTGGGAACACAGGACACTGGGGACACAAGACACTGGGAACACAGGACACTGGGGACACAAGACACTGGGAACACAAGACACTGGGAACACAAGACACTGGGAACACAAGACACTGGGAACACAAGACACTGGGAACACAGGACACTGGGGACACAAGACACTGGGAACACAAGACACTGGGAACACAGGACACTGGGGACACAAGACACTGGGAACACAGGACACTGGGGACACAAGACACTGGGAACACAAGACACTGGGAACACAGGACACTGGGAACACAGGACACTGGGAACACAAGACACTGGGAACACTGGGATGGGAACACTGGGGTCGTATGCTTGACCCCAACACAACCAGCATGACTTACTTTTATAGGAGTTCTCTGAGAACTGAGGCAGCGGGTTCAGCGCGGACTCCATTGTGACCATAGAGGACCAGAAGGCAGCGATGAGGGAACGAGGAAAGGAGGCGAGGAAGGAAGGAAGTGTTCCAACACTTAGGCCTGATGCTACCTAACTATTTAACGTGCAGTCACATCCAGTTCCCGGCTCCGTTAGTCCCGTGAGGCCGTCCCGGTGCAGATTCACCGGAACTTGGACCTGTTAACCGTTCAAAAAGGCTGCTAGCTAGCTAGCTAGCTTGGAGAAAGCTAACCTAAACAGCAGCTTCCCGTCACGCGACGGTTCCGTTAGTTCCGGTCGCTCTCACGTTAACGTGCGCCATCGTGGCTGCAGCGATACGGCGGTACATCAAGCCGTTACCGGGACCGGAGGGAGCCCTGCACCCCGTTTCCTCTGCTGAGGGTGCGCTCGATTAATGCGCCCTCAAAACCGCCTGCCGTCAGGTGACCTGCAGCTGGACGACGACCGGGGGGGGGGCGGGGTTACACTAACAGTCTCATTGACAGAATTATAAAGGTACTATGATTAAATACATAATTAAATAGATAAAAGATCATTACTTAAGTACATTAAATGAGATACACAAGTCGTTTGCATCCTGATGTGTTTTTCACCAACAATCTCTGATATACTATGCACATATTATCTCTCTCTCTCTCTCTCTCTCTCTCTCTATATATATATATATTATCTATCTATATATATATAAATATAGATAATGTCATGAAACGTGCAGTTTCCTGAGGCCTCCTCAAAGTTTATTTGACATACACTGTTTACCTTCAATATTGAATATTCATTGTTTTCATTTAGTTTTATTTGCACAACAATTAATAAAGTTTTAGTGTTCATGAAATGTGACTTGTTTATATTCCTATATTATATTTGTTGATTTACTAGACTTATTAATTACACATTAAATGGTCGTCATTCATTGTTTATTCTTATTTTTAACTAAATCTACAGATTCACTTTTATGGAACTAAAGTTAACAATTTGTATTGTTTATATTTATATTTTTATTTACATCTCTTCCTCTCTTCATCCTTTCTTCATGTCTTCATCTCTTCCTCTCTTCATGTCTTCATCTCTTCATCCTCTCTTCCTCTCTTCATCCTCTCTTCCTCTCTTCATGTCTTCATCTCTTCCTCTCTTCATGTCTTCCTCTCTTCATCTCTTCCTTTCTTCATGTCTTCATCTCTTCTTCCTTTCTTCATGTCTTCATCTCTTCCTCTCTTCCTCTCTTCATGTCTTCATCTCTTCCTCTCTTCATCCTCTCTTCTTCCTCTCTTCATGTCTTCCTCTCTTCATCCTCTCTTCCTCTCTTCATGTCTTCATCTCTTCCTCTCTTCATCCTCTCTTCTTCCTCTCTTCATGTCTTCCTCTCTTCATCCTCTCTTCCTCTCTTCATGTCTTCATCTCTTCCTCTCTTCATCCTCTCTTCATGTCTTCCTCTCTTCATCCTCTCTTCCTCTCTTCATGTCTTCATCTCTTCCTCTCTTCATCCTCTCTTCTTCCTCTCTTCATGTCTTCCTCTCTTCATCCTCTCTTCCTCTCTTCATGTCTTCATCTCTTCCTCTCTTCATCCTCTCTTCTTCCTCTCTTCATGTCTTCCTCTCTTCATCCTCTCTTCCTCTCTTCATGTCTTCCTCTCTTCCTCTCTTCCTCCACTCACAGCTTCTCCACCAGCCTCTGGAACAAGCCCACCAGTCTCTGTCTGCTCTCCAGCTGGTCTGGATCCAGGTCCACCAGTCTCTGTCTGCCTTCCAGCTGGTCTGGGTCCAGGTCCACCAGTCTCTGTCTGCCTTCCAGCTGGTCTGGGTCCAGGTCCATCAGTCTCTGGTAGAACCTGGTCTGCAGCACCACCTCCTTCTCCGTGGTCCTCCCCGCCGGCCCCTCCCTCTCTTTTCTCAGCAGTGCTCTCTCCCTCTCTAAATCCTCCCTGGCCCTCTCCAGGAACACTCGGTCCCGGTCCAGGAACGCCCGGTCTCGGTCCAGAAAGGCCCGATCTCGATCCAGAACCACTCGGTCTCGATCCAGAACCTCCCGGTCTCTCTCCAGAAGCACCCGGTCTCTCTCCAGAGCGGCCGTGTCTCTGCTCAGCAGCTCCCGGTCTCGCTCCAGAGCGATCAGCTCTCCATCGAACTCGGCCTGCTCCGCCTCCAGAGCCCTCCACTCCCTCTGCAGCGCCTCCAGCCTCCTGCAGGCGGCGCCGTCCTCCCTGGCGGAGCAGGAGGGGGGCGGGGGCGCCTCGTCGGGCACGTGGGCGGCGTACAGTAAGGCGGTCTGGCTCTCGTTCCTGGCGGGTGGACTCACGTGGACTCTGTCTGGTATGGCTGAGAACTGAACAGGTGACCCGGTTCTGCTCTCGGCCTCGATCCCGCTGAGCGTGCCGACGCCCCCCAGAGCCCTCGACCCCGGCCCCGGTCCAGGAGAACCCCCTTCTGTTTTAGGAAGGAGGAGCGCGATGGCGGCGGCGTCCTCACTCAGCAGGGACGGGCGGGCGCCGCTCATGGCCTCGTCCATCAGGTGGAACCAGCGCCACGAGTTGGTCTGGGTCTCCATGCCCACCGGAGGGTTCTTCAGGGCCTACGGGGTACAAGAGACGAGAGGTCAAAGGTCGTTTCAG
>NC_046971.1:977500-985000 GCF_009769545.1 Cyclopterus lumpus | reverse complement strand
GTCAGCCACACCTTGGAGCGAGGCAGTCCTCTGTACGAGCTCTCCGCCCAGTCGCTGGCCTCCGAGGACCTGGAGATCCTCGTCATCCTGGAGGGTCAGGACCCACGCAGACCAGGACCCTGACAGGGGGATCCAACACCTCAGACCACTTGTTTTTCCTTTGTTTGTTTTACCTGTTGAATAATTGATTCATTGATTGACAGACAAATTATTCAGGAACTTTAGAACCATAAAGATATTAGTATTGTATTTTCTGAAATATTGTATTATTATTTTGTAATAGTTAAAAAATACATTTATAAATGTGTAATGTGATATTATATATAATCACATTATATACTATGATATTATATATTCATGTTGTATATAATGTGATATTATATAATCACAGGTGTGGTGGAGACCACGGGGATCACCATGCAGGCCCGGACCTCCTACACCCCCGAGGAGATCCTGTGGGGGCGGCGCTTCGTCTCCATCCTGACGGAGGAGGACGGGCGCTACTGCGTCGACTACTCCAAGTTCGGCAACACGGTCCCCGTCAAGATGTCGTCCCTCAGCGCCAAGGAGCTGGACCAGACCAGGGGGGTCCAGGAGGGCGGCTCCTCGGACCCCGTCAACCCGCAAGGCTGGGGGCTGGTCCGGGCCGGGAGGGGGGGCTTCCGCAGAGGAGGAGGCCGGGCCTGCGACGCCTCCCCCGCCCCCCAGCCCTGGTACGCCCAATCGGAGCAGCCGCAGAGGGAGGCGGAGCAGAGGGGACGGAAGAAGAAGGTGCAGCTGGAGGTGATTGGACGACAGATGGACGAGGACGTGCTGGGAGAGACCAGCGACTGAGGACCAGGAAACCAGCCTCGTACGGGACATGCTCACTTCCTGTTCACTGGTTGACAAAAACAAGATGGCCGAAGCTTCAAATAGTGTTCGTAACCAACGGGTGACATCACCATGGCGACGCCCACTTCTTATGTAGAGTTTTGTCTGTCGCCATCTTGGTTCTTTGAACAGGAAGTAACCATATCTGGACTGGGGAGGAGTGACCTAGAGACCTGTCAATCAACTTGTAGCCCCGCCCTAAAGCATCCCCTGCATTATGGTCTGTTTGACTCTAAATGTCCATAATTTACTAAATGAACATCATTCTGTATTGAAGAAGACTTGAAACTAGAGATTGAGACAAAAAACTCATGGAAGAATGTGATTGGCTGTTAGAGGAGAACCAGTGATGACTTCCTGTTGGTGGAATAAGTTATTCCTGCAGCTCTTTGAGCTACAAGATGTTTGTTCAGTGTTGTCGTTCATGTTCATGTATCTTCTCTTTTATCACAAATAATATCCCAGGAACATAAAACAAGTGTGAACATGTTATTTATATTATATTGCATATAAGTCACATAAAGGACAACATTGGTTTTAATCCTACATATTTTAGATATTTATGTCTTAGGTTAGGTGTGAGGATATTAATCCTTTACATGTATGACCTGTCTATAAGGTGTTTATGTTTATTAAATGATACTTTCTGTTTCTCAGCCCCTCCGTTTGAGACGCCGTCCCTTTAAGACCGCTGGCTGCTCTTATTGGCTCATGACCGGTAAATGCTAATGAGCCACATCTGATTGGCTTGTTAAGTCACATGTTCAACAGACTGAAACACAGTGTATAAAGTACTTTATGTAGTATGTTATTTAGGGAGTTTATATATATATATTTATTTATTTATTTATTTATATAAATATATATTTATATATATATAGATGTTTTTAGTTGTGGAGTCGTTACAGGAAGAAACAAAAATGTGAATTTGATGCAAAAATACAACAAAACTAACCGTCCTCGTGTGTTCTCGTATTTATTGTTAAAAGTCGTTAAAACAAACTGTAACACTCAGTTCACGTTAACTCAGGAAACCACAGTCGTTAAATCCTGAACCACCAAACCGAACCGGTTCGTTCAGACCCAACACCACCAAAGACTCAGCAGGGGTCCCGCCAGCGTCAGAGCCAGAGCCAGGACCGGCGGCGCCGCGGCTACGGCGGAGCCGGTGTTGCACAAGTTGCTGCTGCAGCATCGGTACGTGAAGCCGGAGACCGCCGGGAACATCTGGGACAGGCGCGAGTTGTCACAGTCGGTGTAGCGGATGCACTGACGGATGGTCTTTCCCCCTGAAGGACACACTCAGGGTGAGGACTAAAGTGGTAGTGTTGGTTCTGGTGCCCCCTGTGGTCTAAAGTGGTAGTGATGGTTCTGGTGCCCCCTGTGGACTAAAGTGGTAGTGTTGGTTCTGGTGCCCCCTGTGGACTAAAGTGGTAGTGTTGGTTCTGGTGCCCCCTGTGGACTAAAGTGGTAGTGTTGGTTCTGGTGCCCCCTGTGGACTAAAGTGGTAGTGTTGGTTCTGGTGCCCCCTGTGGTCTAAAGTGGTAGTGTTGGTTCTGGTGCCCCCTGTGGACTAAAGTGGTAGTGTTGGTTCTGGTGCCCCCTGTGGTCTAAAGTGGTAGTGATGGTTCTGGTGCCCCCTGTGGTCTAAAGTGGTAGTGATGGTTCTGGTGCCCCCTGTGGACTAAAGTGGTAGTGTTGGTTCTGGTGCCCCCTGTGGTCTAAAGTAGTAGTGTTGGTTCTGGTGCCCCCTGTGGACTAAAGTGGTAGTGATGGTTCTGGTGCCCCCTGTGGACTAAAGTGGTAGTGTTGGTTCTGGCGCCCCCTGTGGACTAAAGTGGTAGTGTTGGTTCTGGTGCCCCCTGTGGTCTAAAGTGGTAGTGTTGGTTCTGGTGCCCCCTGTGGACTAAAGTGGTAGTGTTGGTTCTGGTGCCCCCTGTGGACTAAAGTGGTAGTGTTGGTTCTGGTGCCCCCTGTGGACTAAAGTGGTAGTGTTGGTTCTGGTGCCCCCTGTGGTCTAAAGTGGTAGTGTTGGTTCTGGTGCCCCCTGTGGTCTAAAGTGGTAGTGTTGGTTCTGGTGCCCCCTGTGGACTAAAGTGGTAGTGTTGGTTCTGGTGCCCCCTGTGGACTAAAGTGGTAGTGTTGGTTCTGGTGCCCCCTGTGGACTAAAGTGGTAGTGTTGGTTCTGGTGCCCCCTGTGGACTAAAGTGGTAGTGTTGGTTCTGGCGCCCCCTGTGGACTAAAGTGGTAGTGTTGGTTCTGGCGCCCCCTGTGGACTAAAGTGGTAGTGTTGGTTCTGGCGCCCCCTGTGGACTAAAGTGGTAGTGTTGGTTCTGGCGCCCCCTGTGGACTAAAGTGGTAGTGTTGGTTCTGGTGCCCCCTGTGGACTAAAGTGGTAGTGTTGGTTCTGGTGCCCCCTGTGGACTAAAGTGGTAGTGTTGGTTCTGGTGCCCCCTGTGGACTAAAGTGGTAGTGTTGGTTCTGGTGCCCCCTGTGGTCTAAAGTGGTAGTGTTGGTTCTGGTGCCCCCTGTGGTCTAAAGTGGTAGTGTTGGTTCTGGTGCCCCCTGTGGACTAAAGTGGTAGTGTTGGTTCTGGTGCCCCCTGTGGACTAAAGTGGTAGTGTTGGTTCTGGTGCCCCCTGTGGACTAAAGTGGTAGTGTTGGTTCTGGTGCCCCCTGTGGACTAAAGTGGTAGTGTTGGTTCTGGCGCCCCCTGTGGACTAAAGTGGTAGTGTTGGTTCTGGCGCCCCCTGTGGACTAAAGTGGTAGTGTTGGTTCTGGCGCCCCCTGTGGACTAAAGTGGTAGTGTTGGTTCTGGCGCCCCCTGTGGACTAAAGTGGTAGTGTTGGTTCTGGCGCCCCCTGTGGACTAAAGTGGTAGTGTTGGTTCTGGCGCCCCCTGTGGACTAAAGTGGTAGTGTTGGTTCTGGCGCCCCCTGTGGACTAAAGTGGTAGTGTTGGTTCTGGTGCCCCCTGTGGACTAAAGTGGTAGTGTTGGTTCTGGCGCCCCCTGTGGACTAAAGTGGTAGTGTTGGTTCTGGCGCCCCCTGTGGACTAAAGTGGTAGTGTTGGTTCTGGCGCCCCCTGTGGACTAAAGTGGTAGTGTTGGTTCTGGCGCCCCCTGTGGACTAAAGTGGTAGTGTTGGTTCTGGCGCCCCCTGTGGACTAAAGTGGTAGTGTTGGTTCTGGTGCCCCCTGTGGACTAAAGTGGTAGTGTTGGTTCTGGTGCCCCCTGTGGACTAAAGTGGTAGTGTTGGTTCTGGCGCCCCCTGTGGACTAAAGTGGTAGTGTTGGTTCTGGTGCCCCCTGTGGACTAAAGTGGTAGTGTTGGTTCTGGTGCCCCCTGTGGACTAAAGTGGTAGTGTTGGTTCTGGCGCCCCCTGTGGACTAACGTGGTAGTGTTGGTTCTGGTGCCCCCTGTGGACTAAAGTGGTAGTGTTGGTTCTGGCGCCCCCTGTGGACTAACGTGGTAGTGTTGGTTCTGGCGCCCCCTGTGGACTAAAGTGGTAGTGTTGGTTCTGGCGCCCCCTGTGGACTAAAGTGGTAGTGTTGGTTCTGGTGCCCCCTGTGGACTAAAGTGGTAGTGTTGGTTCTGGTGCCCCCTGTGGACTAAAGTGGTAGTGTTGGTTCTGGCGCCCCCTGTGGACTAAAGTGGTAGTGTTGGTTCTGGTGCCCCCTGTGGACTAAAGTGGTAGTGTTGGTTCTGGCGCCCCCTGTGGACTAAAGTGGTAGTGTTGGTTCTGGTGCCCCCTGTGGACTAAAGTGGTAGTGTTGGTTCTGGTGCCCCCTGTGGACTAAAGTGGTAGTGTTGGTTCTGGCGCCCCCTGTGGACTAAAGTGGTAGTGTTGGTTCTGGTGCCCCCTGTGGACTAAAGTGGTAGTGTTGGTTCTGGTGCCCCCTGTGGACTAAAGTGGTAGTGTTGGTTCTGGCGCCCCCTGTGGACTAACGTGGTAGTGTTGGTTCTGGTGCCCCCTGTGGACTAAAGTGGTAGTGTTGGTTCTGGCGCCCCCTGTGGACTAACGTGGTAGTGTTGGTTCTGGCGCCCCCTGTGGACTAAAGTGGTAGTGTTGGTTCTGGCGCCCCCTGTGGACTAAAGTGGTAGTGTTGGTTCTGGTGCCCCCTGTGGACTAAAGTGGTAGTGTTGGTTCTGGCGCCCCCTGTGGACTAACGTGGTAGTGTTGGTTCTGGTGCCCCCTGTGGACTAAAGTGGTAGTGTTGGTTCTGGTGCCCCCTGTGGACTAAAGTGGTAGTGTTGGTTCTGGTGCCCCCTGTGGACTAAAGTGGTAGTGTTGGTTCTGGTGCCCCCTGTGGACTAAAGTGGTAGTGTTGGTTCTGGTGCCCCCTGTGGACTAAAGTGGTAGTGTTGGTTCTGGTGCCCCCTGTGGACTAAAGTGGTAGTGTTGGTTCTGGCGCCCCCTGTGGACTAACGTGGTAGTGTTGGTTCTGGTGCCCCCTGTGGACTAAAGTGGTAGTGTTGGTTCTGGTGCCCCCTGTGGACTAAAGTGGTAGTGTTGGTTCTGGTGCCCCCTGTGGACTAAAGTGGTAGTGTTGGTTCTGGTGCCCCCTGTGGACTAAAGTGGTAGTGTTGGTTCTGGTGCCCCCTGTGGACTAAAGTGGTAGTGTTGGTTCTGGTGCCCCCTGTGGACTAAAGTGGTAGTGTTGGTTCTGGTGCCCCCTGTGGACTAAAGTGGTAGTGTTGGTTCTGGTGCCCCCTGTGGACTAAAGTGGTAGTGTTGGTTCTGGCGCCCCCTGTGGACTAACGTGGTAGTGTTGGTTCTGGTGCCCCCTGTGGACTAACGTGGTAGTGTTGGTTCTGGCGCCCCCTGTGGACTAAAGTGGTAGTGTGGACTCACCTCTCTCACTCAGAGAGATACAAGAGTCTTCAAACGTGCACTCCTGAACATTCTGACACAGACCAGTGTAGTCAGAACACTTGAAGCACCGAAGACCTGAACCTGGAGGAGGAAGATGAGGAAGAGGATGAGGAGGATGAAGATGAGGAGGTGGAGGAAGAAGAAGAGGAAGAGGATGAGGAGGAAGATGATGAATACATATATATAACCTTTGCTAAAAAAAGAGACAAATGATAAAAAGTTAATAATCACAAGTGGTGGAAAGTAAGGAGGTACTTTTACTTCAGTACTGTACTTCAATAAAATGATACTTATACATCCATGTTCTTCTCTTCATTCATTGTATAACTTTGATTCTGATTATTATAGTAACAAAACATTACAAATAATCACAAAACAACGATATAATATAATATTATATATATATATATATATATATACCATTGTGCATAATGAGTACTTTTACTTTGGGTAATGTAAGATGATATTTGTGTACTTTTAGTTCAGTAATATTTTACCTGCAGACTTTAACTTGGAATAACAATATTTAATCTCTGTAGTATTAAAGATTGGAGTATTTTGTGTTTTTGTTTATTCTTTAGACAGTCCCAATCTAACGTTGTTATTATTATTATAATTGTTGTTGTTGTTGTTGTTGTCATCTACAAGCTGAAGGCCCGATGCAGATTTAATGAATCTTTAATATGAATGTGTCTCACCCGGATGAAGCATCGCACAGCAGAGCAGCAGGAGGAATCCATGGGAGCGCTTCATGTCGTCTCCCTGAAGACCAGGACCAGGACTAGAACCAGGACCAGGACTAGAACCAGGACCAGGACCAGGACCAGGACCAGGACGAGGACCAGGAGACAGGAGGAGTCCGGGTTGGGGTCTGGCTGGGTGTTGGTGTCCGGCGGGTTGTGACCCTGAGGAGCAGCAGCAGTGGACTGAGAACGTCTCTTTGTCCAGCGGACCACAAAGACTGGCTGTCTGGCCAGACCTCCTCCTGCTCCTCCTCCTCCTCCTCCTCCTCCTCCTCCTCCTCCTGCTCCAACAATCACTCGGCTTCATCGTGTTTGTTTGTTTCTGTCTCTGCTGCAGAGGAATGTTCCCAACATCATTATTATTATTATAATGTAGAACATTTGACTGAGAGGACTTTTTAATAAATACAGTATATATCACGTTTATAATGACCACTTGATGGACTACAAAGTCCTACTCCTCACCCATAAAGGCATAAATGGACATGCACCTCCATACCTACAAGAACTCATTACTCCCCAAACCTCCACCCGCATCCTCAGATCCACAACCAGCTCACTCCATGGGTCCCCAACACCAAGCTCCAGACCAGGTCCGAGGCCGCCCCCTAGTGATGGCTCCAGGTACTATGAGCGACCGGCCTTTTGCTTGTGGGACAGTCTCCCTGACCACGTGAGGGCAACACAGACCCTGGATCTTTAAGACCGGCCTAAAAAAAGGCCGGATCAATGAGGCCAGACCTTTGAGGCAGGAGGCACAAAGAAGGAGGCAGGGCCATTGGGAAGGAGGCCAGGTCTAGACCAGAGGCTGGATGCAGGAAGCAGGGGCCAGGACCCAGAGCCAGCATCAGACACCTCCAGGTCCAATGGACCCTATGAGACGTGGAGTCACAACGACTCCGGGGAGGAAGCAGAGTTAATAAGGTGCAATGGAGAGATGTAAATTCATCCATAAGGAGAGAAAGAAGAGGAGAGAGGTGCTCAGTGTATCCTAAAACATCCCCCAGCAGC
>NC_046971.1:825000-972500 GCF_009769545.1 Cyclopterus lumpus | reverse complement strand
CGATTGTTCCGACACATCTTCTGCAGAGACCCTCGGCCTTTATCGCAGCAGGCTGTGGAACTGGGCAGGACCCTGACAACCTGCATGATCCGATTCAGCAAAGGAAAGCGCTGCTTGTACCTGCAGATGTGACCGATGACCTCTTTAAACCCGTTCATACTGTAGTAGTCTGCTTTCAGATCCTTCCATTCCACCACCAGGCTGCCCCTGGCCTCCGTCCTGGCATGGGAGCCCTCCTGACCCCCACAGGGTATGGAGTCCAGATGGTTGAATATCACCTGGATTTCCTCCTCCCCGTAAGCTTGTAGGTCCTCACGGGTTTGGGGCCAGGTCGACAGGTCCAGGACCTTGCAGGCTTTGGCAAATGTGCGGCTCTGCAGGTCCAGCCTCTGAGACAGAATGCCCTGGCTCCTGTTGCAGATCTTTTCCCTGATGGACTGAAACTTAGACTCTGCAACTAGCAGGTTCTTCAGAGCAATGCCGTTAAAACTTTCGCGGAAATTCTCCTCAAATTCCTGCAGATACTCTCCGGGGCAGTCCACCAACTGACCAATCTCCAAAATGGCCTCCTCTATCTTGGCTTCCACCTGTGACACCAGCAGGTACACTCCCTGGAAGGTAAAGGCTAATCGTGAGAGAACAGCTATGATGTCCAGGAGGAAATAGATGAGCTTTACTGACTGATAGTCCATGAGGAACTGGAGGAGGGTAAGAGCGATGGCTGCCGCGTCAGCCCTCTGCGTCTGGCTGCTGATCTCCTTCAGATGGGCGACTACCTCCAGGTAATCTTTGATGAGCGCGTTGAGGACGTTTGGTTCTCCTATGATCCATCGAATGGCCTTAATGTCTCCAAGGAATTCTGTCTCCTCCGACAGGGTCGGAGCAGTGGATCGCAGCTCGGCCATCATGCGAGGGGAGTAGCGGTAGAAACTTAGGAGTTGCTTGAGGTTGTTTTCCAGATCCTCCAGGCAGGAGAGCTCCTTCCCACTGATGGCATCCAGCACCTCCAGATGGGGCCGATGGATCATGATAGGGAGGCAGAGGATCCAAGGAAAGGTCTTTTCGACAGCTATGTACAGGTTGGCTCTCATTCCTGAGGAGATGTTGGTGCCGTCTACCCCCAGACCCACCACCAGCAAGTCCTGGAACCTGAGGCCTAGGACACCAAAGGCTCGATCCATAGCCTGGAGATATCCGTCCACACTGGCCACACTCAGTCTCTGCAAGGACAGGAACTCTGTGTTCGGGGAGCCCTCATTGGTAATGAACTGTACGTAGACTGCGACCATGTCTGAGAACAGGTCGTCATTTTGGGCATCCATTATGACACTTAGAAAGGGAGACAGGCGCATCTTCTCAGCCAGGTCTTCTTTCAAAGCCCGGGCGATGTGGTGGAGGAGGATCTGACAGTCCCCGTCATTCATGTACTGATCCACCACTTTGAGCTCGCACCTCTTCAGAAGCTCTGCCAGAGGACGGAGGTCAGAGAAGGGCCGTCCCTCCAGGGCCAAGTGGTACGCCGCGTTGAACAGCAGCGTCATGTTCTTGCACATGTCTTCTGTCTTTTCTGGATGCATGCGCAGCTTATACAGCTGCAGACACTTCTTGTGGAGGTTGCTCTGGCTGTGGAGCTTGATGGTGTGGATCTTAAACTGCTTGGAGCCGATGATAAAGGCAGAGGTTCGGGATGACTGGACGGTGTACTGGCGGCAGACGTGGCACCACATCTCATTGAGAGTCGCCGAGTAGCGAAGGAACCAGAATTTTTTCAGCCACTCCTGCTTGAAGCGACGAATCCGTCGGCCTCCTGCGGTGGAAAGCTTCAATGATTCTTCTGGAGAAATGACAAGATCTGCAGCAATGGACTCATCAGCCGAGTCCACGTCCGGGTCGTCTTCATCCAGAACCACCTGAGTTGGCGTCAAGGGCTCCATCACTGCAGAGAAAAAGACATTTAGCTACCGTCTTTGCGTTCACACCATGCAACTAGTTAGAAACAAGGCCACACTATGACAGGAAACCACTTTGTGTTTATAAGCTTATGGAATCAAATTAAAACCGGAACAAAAAATGTTGAGGAGGTCCTGAACTTTGGGTCCAACCATAATTTTTCAGAACTTACCTTGAAAATCCTCAACGGGGCCTTGCTCAGGATGGGGCGGGGCCTGATCTCTTTGGGTCAGGGTCCGTCCAGACATTGGTGGACCGGCCACGCCCCCCTTTTCTCCTCTGGCACGGGACAGCTCCTCCTCCAGCTCCTGGATCCTCCTCTTCAGAATAATACAGTTGGGGCAGAAGGAGGTGGAGGATTTCTCGCCGCTCTGGTTCTCCTCCACCTTCAGGTTTGGTACGTTAAAGCCGCCGTCGGATGAGTTCAACCCGAGAACCGCTGCTTTGCACTCACCGTGGAGGGAAGACTGGGACCTGGACTTGCCGGAGTCCTCTAGCGAAGCCTCCAAGACATCTTTGAAGATGAGGTCGATCTTCTTCCTCTTGGCAGGAGGCTGGCCATCTGGCTCTTCGCTGGATAGCTTGCCGGCGTTGGCTTTGCCCTGCAGAACCGACTGCAGGCAGGGAGGTTTAAAGTCCTCCTGAATGTTGAAGAGCGCCAGCTTCTTGGTATCTGGAACAAAACAGGTTTCTCAGCTGCAACGCAAGACAAGTGGCGAGCAGCCAGAACAATAAGAACAACCAAACGATCAACACTCGTTCACGCAGTTACACCTCTAGCTAGGACTTCGTCATGTCAGGCCTCTTGTAAAATGACTTGCTGTCTCAAATCAAAGTCAAACAGGTAAAAAACTCAGAACAACAGATGTTCTGCATCTCACACGTCATGAACGTTTGTTTGAGAGAATAAACAACCTCAACGTGAGGACGTGGAGCATAACACGATGATTTTATATTATTCTTGTTTTTTATTAACCGTACATTTTGTTTTGATGTTCTAATTATTTTTCCTCATCTCACCCGTCCCCGGCTCACCTGTCTCCAGGTTGCGGTCGATGCTGTCCTGTGAGACACAGTGGAGGCGCTGGATGTAGTCGTCGCTGTACCAAACCCTGAGCTTCTCTCCGGCCTCCAGCGCCCGGCTCACTCTGAAGAAGATGTTTCTACCGCGTTGAAAAGCCGTCAGGTTCCTGTCGCTCTCCTCCGATGAGGTCCGGACAAACCTGTCAGGGTCAAAAGGGTCCGGGGTAACCAGGAACCAACACGATTAAATAGTTAGTAAAAAGACCCACGAGGAGTTTGATAATAAATAAAAAGTAGTACCTCATCCAGTTGGCTTTGGTCTCATCGCTGCCATCGATGGACTGATACGCGTTGTTAAAATCAACAACCTGGAACATCATGAAAAACTAGTTCAGTGCTGGACTTTAAATCTGGTTCTCAACTGTGACTGGACTAGACTGGTTCTTAACTGGTTTATGCTGTGTCAACAGGTTTAAACAGGAATAGACTGGGTTTCAACCGGACTAAACTAGGTCTCAACAGGACTAGATGGGTTTAAACAGGACTAGACTGGTTCTCAATAGGTTTGGACTGGTTTAAACAGAATTAGACTGGGTATCAACAGTTTTAGGCTGGTTTAGATTGGTTTGAACTGGTCTAGCCTGGTACTTAAAATGTTAACCTGGTTAGGACTGAAACAGGTCTAGACTGGTTGAACTTACTATCCAGGAAAAGAAGCCAGAGGATTTGTCCTTGGACACCAGCTCTCCCTCGTATGGACCGAAGACCGCCCCCTTGGGGATGTTTGAATCCAGGCAGCGAACATCCACGCGGTCCCCCTCGGTGAAGACCTCTAGGCCCGACGGGACGGTGAGCGCCGCCCTGTTGGCCGACCCCGGGGCCGCAGGCGTATCGGGGACGAACAGCGGGGGCCCGTGGGACGGACACTCCTTCTGGAAGTAGTCTCGGCACTCCTCACAGACTGCAGGACAAAGACCTCCTCTTTAACAAGAGTCACGGGATCAAGTTTATTCTGATGACAGCATCACAATGTAGCATTTCTAAACACGTTCAGGATCAAATGTAGAATTTATAAACATGTCTGTAGCATTTATAAACACATCTGTAGCATTTATAAACACATCTGTAGCATTTCTAAACACGTTCAGGATCAAATGTAGAATTTATAAACATGTCTGTAGCATATATAAACATGTCTGTAGCATATATAAACATGTCTGTAGCATATATAAATATGTCTGTAGCATTTATAAACATGTCTGTAGTATATATAAACATGTCTGTAGCATTTATAAACACGTCTGTAGCATATATAAACATGTCTGTAGCATATATAAACACGTCTGTAGCATATATAAACATGTATGTAGCATATATAAACACGTCTGTAGCATATATAAACATGTCTGTAGCATATATAAACATGTCTGTAGCATATATAAACATGTAGCATATATAAACATGTAGCATATATAAACACGTCTGTAGCATATATAAACATGTCTGTAGCATATATAAACATGTCTGTAGCATATATAAACATGTCTGTAGTATATATAAACATGTAGCATATATAAACATGTCTGTAGCATATATAAACATGTCTGTAGCATATGCATGTCTGTAGCATATATAAACATGTCTGTAGCATATATAAACACGTCTGTAGCATATATAAACATGTCTGTAGTATATATAAACATGTAGCATATATAAACATGTCTGTAGCATATGTCTGTAGCATATATAAACACGTCTGTAGCATATATAAACATGTCTGTAGCATATATAAACATGTAGCATATATAAACATGTCTGTAGCATATATAAACATGTCTGTAGCATATATAAACACGTCTGTAGCATATATAAACATGTCTGTAGCATATATAAACATGTATCATATATAAACATGTAGCATATATAAACATGTCTGTAGCATATGTCTGTAGCATATATAAACATGTCTGTAGCATATATAAACATGTAGCATATATAAACATGTCTGTAGCATATATAAACATGTAGCATATATAAACATGTAGCATATATAAACACGTCTGTAGCATATATAAACATGTCTGTAGCATATATAAACATGTAGCATATATAAACATGTCTGTAGCATATATAAACATGTAGCATATATAAACATGTAGCATATATAAACACGTCTGTAGCATATATAAACATGTCTGTAGCATACATAAACATGTAGCATATATAAACATGTCTGTAGCTTATAAAAACATGTCTGTAGCATATATAAACATGTCTGTAGCATATATAAACATGTAGCATATATAAACATGTCTGTAGCTTATATAAACATGTCTGTAGCATATATAAACATGTCTGTAGCTTATATAAACATGTCTGTAGCTTATATAAACATGTCTGTAGCATATATAAACATGTCTGTAGCATATATAAACATGTCTGTAGCTTATATAAACATGTCTGTAGCATATATAAACATGTCTGTAGCTTATATAAACATGTCTGTAGCATATATAAACATGTAGCATATATAAACATGTCTGTAGCTTATAAAAACATGTCTGTAGCATATATAAACATGTCTGTAGCATATATAAACATGTAGCATATATAAACATGTATGTAGCATATATAAACATGTCTGTAGCATATATAAACATGTCTGTAGCTTATATAAACATGTCTGTAGCATATATAAACATGTAGCATATATAAACATGTAGCATATATAAACATGTCTGTAGCTTATATAAACATGTCTGTAGCATATATAAACATGTCTGTAGCATATATAAACATGTCTGTAGCATATATAAACATGTCTGTAGCTTATAAAAACATGTAGCATATATAAACATGTAGCATATATAAACATGTCTGTAGCTTATATAAACATGTCTGTAGCATATATAAACATGTCTGTAGCATATATAAACATGTAGCATATATAAACATGTCTGTAGCATATATAGACATGTCTGTAGCATATATAAACATGTAGCATATATAAACATGTCTGTAGCTTATATAAACATGTCTGTAGCATATATAAACATGTCTGTAGCATATATAAACATGTAGCATATATAAACATGTCTGTAGCATATATAAACATGTCTGTAGCTTATATAAACATGTCTGTAGCATATATAAACATGTCTGTAGCATATATAAACATGTAGCATATATAAACATGTCTGTAGCTTATATAAACATGTCTGTAGCATATATAAACATGTAGCATATATAAACATGTCTGTAGCTTATATAAACATGTCTGTAGCATATATAAACATGTCTGTAGCATATATAAATATGTCTGTAGCATATATAAACATGTCTGTAGCATATATAAACACGTCTGTAGCTTATATAAACATGTCTGTAGCATATATAAACATGTAGCTTATATAAACATGTCTGTAGCATATATAAACATGTCTGTAGCATATATAAACATGTCTGTAGCATATATAAACATGTCTGTAGCATATATAAACATGTAGCATATATAAACATGTAGCATATATAAACATGTCTGTAGCATATATAAACATGTCTGTAGCTTATATAAACATGTAGCATATATAAACATGTAGCTTATATAAACATGTATGTAGCTTATATAAACATGTCTGTAGCTTATATAAACATGTCTGTAGCTTATATAAACATGTCTGTAGCATATATAAACATGTAGCATATATAAACATGTAGCTTATATAAACATGTATGTAGCTTATATAAACATGTCTGTAGCATATATAAACATGTCTGTAGCTTATATAAACATGTCTGTAGCTTATATAAACATGTCTGTAGCATATATAAACATGTAGCTTATATAAACATGTCTGTAGCTTATATAAACATGTCTGTAGCATATATAAACATGTCTGTAGCTTATATAAACATGTCTGTAGCTTATATAAACATGTCTGTAGCTTATATAAACATGTCTGTAGCATATATAAACATGTCTGTAGCATATATAAACATGTAGCATATATAAACATGTCTGTAGCATATATAAACATGTCTGTAGCATATATAAACATGTCTGTAGCATATATAAACATGTAGCATATATAAACATGTCTGTAGCATATATAAACATGTAGCATATATAAACATGTCTGTAGCATATATAAACATGTAGCATATATAAACATGTCTGTAGCTTATATAAACATGTCTGTAGCTTATATAAACATGTCTGTAGCTTATATAAACATGTCTGTAGCATATATAAACATGTAGCATATATAAACATGTAGCTTATATAAACATGTCTGTAGCTTATATAAACATGTCTGTAGCATATATAAACATGTCTGTAGCATATATAAACATGTAGCATATATAAACATGTCTGTAGCATATATAAACATGTCTGTAGCATATATAAACATGTCTGTAGCATATATAAACATGTAGCATATATAAACATGTCTGTAGCATATATAAACATGTAGCATATATAAACATGTCTGTAGCATATATAAACATGTAGCATATATAAACATGTCTGTAGCTTATATAAACATGTCTGTAGCTTATATAAACATGTCTGTAGCTTATATAAACATGTCTGTAGCATATATAAACACGTCAGCCGGAATTATGTTTATTGATCCGTTTATTTGAGAAGAAACAGATAAACTTACACCAGAGGTCCAATGACAGCTCGCTCATGGTGGAACCATGTTGGTGGAACCGTGTTGGTGGAACCGTGTTGGTGGAACCGTGTTGGTAGAACCGTCACAACTCTGTAGAACAGAACAGCATGTTAGTGCTGCTGAGATTATTTATATATATATATATATATATATATATATATATATATATATATATATATATATATATATATATATATATATATATATATATACATCAACAGCTATATTATTCTAAGATATTTAATAACTAGTGAGGCTCAGAGTGTATTTGATATATTAATATAAGAACTATTTTTCAGTCTGAATAAGGTTTAACCTGTAGGCCGTTCATCCCTAGTGTCTCTCTCTCTCCTCCTCCTCCTGTCTCTCTCTCCTTTTCTTCATCCTCTCTCTGTGTCTCTCTCTCTCTCTCCTCCTCCTGTCTCTCTCTCTCCTTTTCTTCATCCTCTCTCTGTGTCTCTCTCTCTCTCTCCTCCTCCTGTCTCTCTCTCCTTTTCTTCATCCTCTCTCTCCTCCTGTCTCTCTCTCCTTTTCTTCATCCTCTCTCTGTGTCTCTCTCTCCTCCTCCTCCTGTCTCTCTCTCCTTTTCTTCATCCTCTCTCTCCTCCTCCTCCTGTCTCTCTCCTTTTCTTCATCCTCTCTCTGTGTCTCTCTCTCCTCCTCCTCCTGTCTCTCTCTCCTTTTCTTCATCCTCTCTCTCCTCCTCCTCCTGTCTCTCTCTCCTTTTTCTTCATCCTCTCTGTGTCTCTCTCTCTCCTCCTCCTCCTGTCTCTCTCTCCTTTTCTTCATCCTCTCTCTCCTCCTCCTCCTGTCTCTCTCTCCTTTTCTTCATCCTCTCTCTGTGTCTCTCTCTCCTCCTCCTCCTGTCTCTCTCTCCTTTTCTTCATCCTCTCTCTGTGTCTCTCTCTCCTCCTCCTCCTGTCTCTCTCCTTTTCTTCATCCTCTCTCTCCTCCTCCTCCTGTCTCTCTCTCCTTTTCTTCATCCTCTCTCTCCTCCTCCTCCTGTCTCTCTCTCCTTTTCTTCATCCTCTCTCTCCTCCTCCTCCTGTCTCTCTCTCCTTTTCTTCATCCTCTCTCTGTGTCTCTCTCTCCTCCTCCTCCTGTCTCTCTCTCCTTTTCTTCATCCTCTCTCTGTGTCTCTCTCTCCTCCTCCTCCTGTCTCTCTCTCCTTTTCTTCATCCTCTCTCTGTGTCTCTCTCTCCTCCTCCTCCTGTCTCTCTCTCCTTTTTCTTCATCCTCTCTCTGTGTGTCTCTCTCTCCTCCTCCTCCTCCTGTCTCTCTCCTTGTCTTCCTCCTCTCTGCAGACTGAACACTTTACAACCACTCTAAACTAAAGTTGGGTCTGACCTCTTCTCCGGTAGAGGACCCCCCCCCCCCTACAGGAGGCTCCGGTCCTCCTGGGGGGCTCTTCTCCGGTAGAGGACCCCCCCCCCCTACAGGAGGCTCCGGTCCTCCTGGGGGGCTCTTCTCCGGTAGAGGACACCCCCCCCCTACAGGAGGCTCCGGTCCTCCTGGGGGGCTCTTCTCCGGTAGAGGACCCCCCCCCCCTACAGGAGGCTCCGGTCCTCCTGGGGGGCTCTTCTCCGGTAGAGGACCCCCCCCCCCCCTACAGGAGGCTCCGGTCCTCCTGGGGGGCTCTTCTCCGGCAGAGGACCCCCCCCCCCTACAGGAGGCTCCGGTCCTCCTGGGGTGCTCTTATCCGGTAGAGGGCCCCCCTACAGGAGGCTCCGGTCCTCCTGGGGGGCTCTTCTCCGGTAGAGGACCCCCCCCCCCCCTACAGGAGGCTCCGGTCCTCCTGGGGGGCTCTTCTCCGGTAGAGGACCCCCCCCCCTACAGGAGGCTCCGGTCCTCCTGGGGGGCTCTTCTCCGGTAGAGGACCCCCCCCCCCCTACAGGAGGCTCCGGTCCTCCTGGGGGGCTCTTCTCCGGTAGAGGACACCCCCCCCCCCCCCTACAGGAGGCTCCGGTCCTCCTGGGGGGCTCTTCTCCGGTAGAGGACCCCCCGAGGAGGCTCCGGTCCTCCTGCAGAAGACACGCTGGCTCTCTGCCTGCAGAGCTCGGGAGCCATTTTCGCCTCCGTGGCTACGAGCAGCACGGACACGGACACGGACACGGACACGGACACGGACACCCACCTTGGCGGACACACACCAGGTCCCGGTGCGCAGCTCGACTCAAAGCCGCCCCGAACCCGAACCCGGTCTCTCGCTCCGCTGCAACGTTTCGGGAGAACAGCTCAGTCGCCTCCTCCTCCTCCTCCTCCTCCTCCTCCTCTTCCTCGAGCTGTGGCCATTTTTCATCACAGGAAATGACATGAACACGGAGGCAAGAGGCGCGCGACGCTCACGGTGCGCGCGACGCTTCACCTGACGCTCACCTGCTCACGCGCTGCGTGATGACGTCTTCATAAAACACAAAGCCACATCTTCAGCTCCAAACATGAATTCATTATGAATATGATAGAGTTCAATGCAACGTTTATTATAACATGTGATCAATAGTTTAACATCAGAGAACATGTGATCAATAGTTTAACATCAGATAACATGTGATCAATAGTTTAACATGTGATCAATAGTTTATCAGATAACATGTGATCAATAGTTTAACATGTGATCAATAGTTTATCAGATAACATGTGATCAATAGTTTAACATCAGAGAACATGTGATCAATAGTTTAACATGTGATCAATAGTTTAACATCAGAGAACATGTGATCAATAGTTTAACATCAGAGAACATGTGATCAATAGTTTAACATGTGATCAATAGTTTAACATGTGATCAATAGTTTATCAGATAACATGTGATCAATAGTTTAACATGTGATCAATAGTTTATCAGATAACATGTGATCAATAGTTTAACATGTGATCAATAGTTTAACATCAGATAACATGCGATCAATAGTTTAACATGTGATCAATAGTTTAACATGTGATCAATAGTTTAACATGTGATCAATAGTTTATCAGATAACATGTGATCAATAGTTTAACATGTGATCAATAGTTTATCAGATAACATGTGATCAATAGTTTAACATGTGATCAATAGTTTATCAGAGAACATGTGATCAATAGTTTAACATGTGATCAATAGTTTATCAGATAACATGTGATCAATAGTTTAACATCAGAGAACATGTGATCAATAGTTTAACATGTGATCAATAGTTTAACATCAGAGAACATGTGATCAATAGTTTAACATCAGAGAACATGTGATCAATAGTTTAACATGTGATCAATAGTTTATCAGATAACATGTGATCAATAGTTTAACATGTGATCAATAGTTTAACATGTGATCAATAGTTTATCAGATAACATGTGATCAATAGTTTAACATCAGAGAACATGTGATCAATAGTTTAACATGTGATCAATAGTTTAACATGTGATCAATAGTTTATCAGATAACATGTGATCAATAGTTTAACATCAGATAACATGTGATCAATAGTTTAACATGTGATCAATAGTTTATCAGATAACATGTGATCAATAGTTTAACATCAGAGAACATGTGATCAATAGTTTAACATGTGATCAATAGTTTAACATCAGAGAACATGTGATCAATAGTTTAACATGTGATCAATAGTTTAACATCAGATAACATGTGATCAATAGTTTAACATGTGATCAATAGTTTAACATGTGATCAATAGTTTAACATGTGATCAATAGTTTATCAGATAACATGTGATCAATAGTTTAACATCAGAGAACATGTGATCAATAGTTTAACATCAGATAACATGTGATCAATAGTTTAACATCAGATAACATGTGATCAATAGTTTAACATGTGATCAATAGTTTAACATGTGATCAATAGTTTAACATGTGATCAATAGTTTAACATCAGATAACGATCAGCAATCAATAACTTTGTCAATTAAACGTTTGATCCAAAAGAAAAATGGGGAAATAAAGAATAATCACAGTTTCCATTCAAACTTCTGTTGTGTAGACTGGTTAAGACTGGTTCAGGTGTAGACTGGTTAAGACTGGTTCAGGTGTAGACTGGTTTGAACTGGTTTAGACTGGTTCAGGTGTAGACTGGTTAAGACTGGTTCAGGTGTAGACTGGTTTGAACTGGTTTAGACTGGTTCAGGTGTAGACTGGTTAAGACTGGTTTAGACTGGTTTGAACTGGTTTAGACTGGTTCAGGTAAAGACTGGTTTAGACTGGTTCAGGTGTAGACTGGTTTGAACTGGTTTAGACTGGTTCAGGTGTAGACTGGTTAGGACTGGTTCAGGTGTAGACTGGTTTGAACTGGTTTAGACTGGTTCAGGTAAAGACTGGTTTAGACTGGTTCAGGTGTAGACTGGTTTGAACTGGTTTAGACTGGTTCAGGTGTAGACTGGTTTGAACTGGTTCAGGTGTAGACTGGTTTGAACTGGTTTAGACTGGTTCAGGTGTAGACTGGTCTGGTTTACACAGGTTCAGGTTTAGACTGGTGTAGACTGGTTCTATACAACCAGAGGAGTCGCCCCCTGGTGGTCAGGAGAGAGAATGCAGCTTTAACACATGAAGCATAGACTTCTATACAACCAGAGGAGTCGCCCCCTGGTGGTCAGGAGAGAGAATGCAGCTTTAACACATGAAGCATAGACTTCTATACAACCAGAGGAGTCGCCCCCTGGTGGTCAGGAGAGAGAATGCAGCTTTAACACATGAAGCATAGACTTGGTGGCGCTGTGCTTCTGGATGTTCTGGATCCTAAACACCGGGAACCTTTGACCAGACTGTTGTTGTGGGATTTGTCCGCATAGAGGCGGCAGACGTGGCACCACATCAGGTCTAGAGTCGGCCAGTAGCGGAGGAACCAGAACATTTGCAGCCAGGCCTTCAGGAAGCGATTACGCGGTTTACGCTTGGACACCTTGTCCTCCTGGGTCCGCTCGTTGGCCAAGTCCAGGCCACCGTCTTTGAGGACCGCGAGAGGCTCCGCCCCTGAGGAGACAGACAGCACGTTTAACCTCTCTGAAAGATCCTGATCAATAACGAGGGGAAGACTCACGTGTCGAGTCCTGCACCTCGTTGTTGGCCATCTCAGGACTCTGCTGGTCCTGGTGGAGCAGAGACTCGGTGAAGGCGGGCCAGGCCTGCATGTCCTCCTGGCCTCCTCGGCTACGACACAGCACCTCCTGGTTCTGGTTCTCCCGGGGTTCCCTGAACCTGCATGATGTCATCTATTTCACCAAAATCCGACCCGGTGGCTCCGATAAGGAGCTGTAATAATAACTCTATAGAAACAGACCGTATTCTCTCTGATGGTCTGTTTACTGTCTAGAGGACCAGGACTAACCTGAGACTTGTTCAGGACCAGCTAGAGGTCCCGTACTGTCGCTTTCAGATACAGATACTCTGGAGGTTTTGACCACAAAGCAGCAGGTGTTCACCCAGGACTATGTGTCTCACCTCCTGGTGTCGGTGTCCCCCTTAAAGATCTGGTCTCTGTGGAGCGTCTCTGGTCCTGGTCCCCCTGCACAGACTGAAGGGGATGCTCGGTGCCTCGGGGGTTCCCCTCAATGAGACCCATGTGGAGCGAAGGAACCCAGTCTAGATCCAACTCCAGCATCTCATGAGAGGGTTTACCTGCAAACACACAACCTTTAATATCCATCAGCATTGATCACTATTGATAATTGATTATCAAAGGTCTTTGTGTGTGACTGACACGTCACACGGGATATAAAACAACCATTTTACTTCAGTTTATACATATAACATGTAACTAAAATGTACTAGTTGTAACCAATGTGTAACTAGCATGTACTGGTTGTACCTAACGTGTAACTAACATGTACTAGTTGTAACGTGTAATTAGCATGTACTAGTTGTAACTAGCATGTACTAGTTTTACCTAACGTGTAACTAACGTGTAACTAATGTGTAACTAGCATGTACTAGTTGTACCTAACATGTATTAGTTGTACCTAACATGTATTAGTTGTAACTAACGTGTAACTAGCATGTACTAGTTGTACCTAACGTGTATCTAGCATGTAACTAGCATGTACTAGTTGTACCTAACATGTATTAGTTGTAACTAACGTGTAACTAGCATGTACTAGTTGTACCTAACGTATAACTAACATGTATTAGTTGTAACTAACGTGCACTAGTTGTAACATGTAATTAGCATGTACTAGTTGTAACTAGCATGTACTAGTTTTACCTAACGTGTAACTAACCTGTACTAGTTGTAACGTGTAACTAGCATGTACTAGTTGTAACTAACGTATAACTAGCATGTACTAGTTGTAACTAATGTGTAACTAACATGTACTGGTTGTGTCTGGTTGTAACTCGTATCTGGTTGTAACTAGTTGGATCTATTTGTATCTGGTTGTAACTAGTTGGATCTATTTGTATATGGGTGTAACTAGTTGGATCTATTTGTATATGGGTGTAACTAGTTGGATCTATTTGTATATGGGTGTAACTAGTTGGATCTATTTGTATATGGGTGTAACTAGTTGGATCTATTTGTATATGGGTGTAACTAGTTGGATCTATTTGTATATGGGTGTAACTAGTTGGATCTATTTGTATATGGGTGTAACTAGTTGGATCTATTTGTATATGGGTGTAACTAGTTGGATCTATTTGTATATGGGTGTAACTAGTTGGATCTGGTTGTAACTAACGTGTAGTGGTTGTAACTAACGTGTAGTGGTTGTAACTAGCTGTAACTAACGTGTAGTGGTTGTAACTAACGTGTAGTGGTTGTAACTAGCTGTAACTAACGTGTACTGGTTGCAACTGGTTGAGCTTTACTGACTGATAGTCCATGAGGAACTGGAGGAGGGTAAGAGCGATGGCTGCCGCATCAGCCCTCTGCGTCTGGCTGCTGATGTCCTTCAGATGGGCGACTACCTCCAGGTAACTGGTTGTAACTAGTTGTGCCTGGTTGTATCTGGTTGTAACTAGTTGTAACTGGTTGTAACTGGTTGTATCTGGTTGTAACTAGTTGTAACTGGTTGTAACTGGTTGTAACTGGTTGTAACTAGTTGTAACTGGTTGTAACTGGTTGTAACTAGTTGTATCTGGTTGTAACTAGTTGTAACTGGTTGTAACTGGTTGTAACTAGTTGTAACTGGTTGTATCTGGTTGTATCTGGTTGTAACTAGTTGTAACTGGTTGTAACCGGTTGTAACTGGTTCTAACTAGTTGTATATGGTTGTAACTAGTTGTAACTGGTTGTATCTGGTTGTAACTAGTTGTAACTGGTTGTAACTGGTTGTAACTAGTTGTAACTAGTTGTAACTGGTTGTAACTGGTTGTAACTGGTTGTAACTAGTTGTATCTGGTTGTAACTAGTTGTAACTGGTTGTAACTGGTTGTAACTGGGTGTAACTGGTTGTAACTGGTTGTAACTAGTTGTAACTAGTTGTATCTGGTTGTAACTAGTTGTAACTGGTTGTAACTGGGTGTAACTGGGTGTAACTGGGTGTAACTGGTTGTAACTAGTTGTAACTGGTTGTAACTAGTTGTAACTGGTTGTAACTGGTTGTAACTGGTTGTAACTGGTTGTAACTAGTTGTATCTGGTTGTAACTAGTTGTAACTGGTTGTAACTAGTTGTAACTGGTTGTAACTGGGTGTAACTAGTTGTAACTAGTTGTAACTGGTTGTAACTGGTTGTAACTAGTTGTAACTAGTTGTAACTGGTTGTAACTGGTTGTAACTGGTTGTAACTGGTTGTAACTGGTTGTAACTGGTTGTAACTAGTTGTAACTGGTTGTAACTGGGTGTAACTGGTTGTAACTGGTTGTAACTGGTTGTAACTAGTTGTATCTGGTTGTAACTGGTTGTAACTGGTTGTAACTAGTTGTAACTGGTTGTAACTGGGTGTAACTGGGTGTAACTGGGTGTAACTAGTTGTAACTGGTTGTAACTAGTTGTAACTAGTTGTAACTGGTTGTAACTAGTTGTAACTGGTTGTAACTAGTTGTAACTAGTTGTAACTGGTTGTAACTGGTTGTAACTAGTTGTAACTGGTTGTAACTGGGTGTAACTGGGTGTAACTAGTTGTAACTGGTTGTAACTAGTTGTAACTGGTTGTAACTGGTTGTAACTGGTTGTAACTAGTTGTATCTGGTTGTAACTAGTTGTAACTGGTTGTAACTGGTTGTAACTAGTTGTAACTGGTTGTAACTGGTTGTAACTGGGTGTAACTGGGTGTAACTAGTTGTAACTAGTTGTAACTGGTTGTAACTGGTTGTAACTAGTTGTAACTGGTTGTAACTAGTTGTAACTAGTTGTAACTGGGTGTAACTGGTTGTAACTGGTTGTAACTAGTTGTAACTGGTTGTAACTAGTTGTAACTGGGTGTAACTGGTTGTAACTAGTTGTAACTGGGTGTAATGAAGTGCTAGCTCACCTGAGTGAAAGTGTCTGGAGCAGACCCTGAAGCAGGACGGGATGGAGTTGAATGCGATGTCCTTCCGGCCGACAGCAGCGACCCAGCCGGCTCTCCGTTAGCCGGGACATCTGCTCTCCGTTAGCCGGCCCTCCGGCTCTCCGTTAGCCGGGACATCTGCTCTCCGTTAGCCGGCCCTCCGGCTCTCCGTTAGCCGGGACATCTGCTCTCCGTTAGCCGGCCCTCCGTTAGCCGGCCCTCCGGCTCTCCGTTAGCCGGGACATCTGCTCTCCGTTAGCCGGCCCTCCGGCTCTCCGTTAGCCGGGACATCTGCTCTCCGTTAGCCGGCCCTCCGGCTCTCCGTTAGCCGGGACATCTGCTCTCCGTTAGCCGGCCCTCCGGCTCTCCGTTAGCCGGGACATCTGCTCTCCGTTAGCCGGCCCTCCGGCTCTCCGTTAGCCGGCCCTCCGGCCCTCCGTTAGCCGGCCCTCCGGCTCTCCGTTAGCCGGGACATCTGCTCTCCGTTAGCCGGCCCTCCGGCTCTCCGTTAGCCGGGACATCTGCTCTCCGTTAGCCGGCCCTCCGGCTCTCCGTTAGCCGGGACATCTGCTCTCCGTTAGCCGGCCCTCCGGCTCTCCGTTAGCCGGCCCTCCGGCCCTCCGTTAGCCGGCCCTCCGGCTCTCCGTTAGCCGGGACATCTGCTCTCCGTTAGCCGGCCCTCCGGCTCTCCGTTAGCCGGCCCTCCGGCCCTCCGTTAGCCGGCCCTCCGGCTCTCCGTTAGCCGGGACATCGGCTCTCCGTTAGCCGGCCCTCCGGCTCTCCGTTAGCCGGGACATCTGCTCTCCGTTAGCCGGCCCTCCGGCTCTCCGTTAGCCGGCCCTCCGGCCCTCCGTTAGCCGGCCCTCCGGCTCTCCGTTAGCCGGGACATCTGCTCTCCTTCGCCGCTCCTCCAGGAGGGGAAGCGGTGGAAGGTCACTGCGTTTGGGATCCTTCTTGACCCGCAGCAGCTCCTCGCGCCCATGAACCCCTCAGACGGATCAATAGAGAGACAAACGGCCGAGGAGCTGCTCGGTAACCAACAGCTACGGCTGCCCCCCGGAAGCGACTTCACCAACGAGCCGCCCTACTCGGCCTCTGATTGGCTGGATTGGGATGGGGAACGGGATTGGTTAGATCAAGGTTAGGTGAGCCAATTAGAGGCAGAGCAGGGCGGGTCTGGTCTGGTCCTCCACTTCCGTTTACAGACGCAGATTTCTGGCGACCGAACCGGAAACACGAGAAAAACAATAAATGTTTCGTATTCACATGAAAGAAGAAACTCTGAAAGTATTTCATGTTTAATCGGCATTAGGTTGCATGCTGGGAGAATGAGGCGTTGACCGTAAAGATGAACAGAATGTGTCCAAAGAAACCAGCAGGCCGGTTCCGACCCGTGGACCTCTGGGTTAAGGGCCCAGCACGCTTCTGCTGCGGCTCTTCCTCCCACATCCCTCAGGATCACTTAAACATGCTAATGTACTCAAAAAGGTTCCCCAAATGTGATATCATTGTATTTAAAATATGTTTCACGAGCTGTAAATTACATTAATCATTTCAGAAGGTATTAAAGGAGCAGGAACATTCATAACTATATGCTCATTAGTGAATAATCCACTGAAACAGGTTAGACACCACACGCTGCTTTTCACAATTTATTAACAAAATGATAAAATAAATAAATACAAATTGATCAAATGCTCCTAATATCAACTCCTCCCCATGTTCCCTACAGTATTTCCTAAACACTGCATACAAAGAATTCATCACAGAAGAGGCTCAATACAGAGGTAAGAATCCCACCAGACCAGTCACAATGTCAGGCCAACAGAAGACACATCTGGAACAGAAGTCAAAAAAATAAACACATTCCTTTCCAAAATCATTATGAAAAAATACAAACAATTATACAAATATTCAGATTGTGTAATTACCAATTTACACATTATTCAGCACACCAGGTGAACTTTTTCTTTATTCATATCGCTACAATGTATCTCACCAAATGGAAGATTAAAAAAAGACTTCTTGTATTTTTTTACGTATCTTGTTTTTTGTTTGTTTGTCAACACCCCAATGGAATAAAGAAGCTTCGTGTGAACAGTTGGATCCGGACGGGATGGCGAACGTGACGGGTTGATGTCATGTTTCCACAGAATACTAGAAGGCCACAATCATGACTTGATCGTTTGTTAAAAGCAAAAAGACTGCAGGAGTCGGAGTGACCGGCTTTACGGGACGCTTCCAGAACAATCCGGCACAGAAGGAAACAGAGACGGCCATCTTTTTTTCTTCTTTTTTTTATGCATACAAGACTTCCTTAAAAACACAGACGGAACAAACGCTCCTCTTCCAGCTGGCCGAGCGCACACGATGCTGATGGAGGAGTTTAAATGATATGCAACCATCTACACACAAGGCTTCCAAACACAAATGCACGTTCGCAGTGTTCTTTGGATAAATTCACTTTTAGACGAGCCGGAGGCCCCTCCCCCAAACATTCAGCGTGGCGCATCACTTCAAATCTAAAACGTCCATAAAACAGAAATGTTTACTTTCTACGTGACCACTTGGGAATGTTTAAAGAAAAAAAGGTGACTTGAGTTTCACAACAAATTCAAAAAAAGCATATACAAAAATAAAAAGAATAAGTTTGACAACTGTTGTATCAAAATTTGCATAAGAGGGCATGCGATCCACCAGACGGAGGACAGGTGTTGTAACGGGGTCGAAGTCGGTCCGTTGGGGTGCAGGTTCCTTTGATCACATGACCGGATTTAGCAAAGCCATCCCTCCGAAACACACGAAAAAGAAGAAGAAGAAGAAGAAGAGCCACAGCACGGAGGGAAGGATGAACGGGTCTGAGGGAACCAACACGTCCGGACTAACAATCCCATGTTTACACTCTGATATCAAGAAGAAGAAGAAGAAGAATAATACTGGTCAAACCAAAAGTGCATCACAAAACAACTGTCTGTCACACCAAGCAAAGATCTCCTCCTCCTCCTCGTCATCAATCCCTCTTTGGACCATCTCACTGACCACGACGACCTCCGACCTCCGCCAGCGTCTGCAGTGATTCTTTTTTAATTTTTTTTATGTCAAAGTTAAATCACATAAAAAGTCAAATAAAAACACATTTAAGGCAACTCCTATAATAAACAACAACAAAAACACTATCTGGTCAATCTAAACGGCATAATATGAAATGTGGTTTCCACTTGCATTGACTGCTGGCAGCCTGAGGTGAGAGGGGGACCGGGTCTCTGGGTGGGGGGGGATCATCTGGAGGGTTCGTAAGGTTTCTACAAGTCACAGTGCAAGTCAAGAGACAAAATATTATCTGCTGTTTGAGGAAAGGCACTCGAGATACCTACTGTACAGAGGGGTCTGGAACACGGGGCTCGTAGAGAACAGACTGGGATCCACGAGGGGACCTTTAATGCTTCACTCTTTCTTTTTCTGGGTTCTTCTGAATGAAGGCAGTTTGTACAGCTGATGTCAAGAGAACGAGGGCGTCGAGTGAGAAATGCTGATTGGGTTACAGAGTCCGTACGATATGAAAGGGCTTATTTTATCGTGACTCCAACGACGTATTCATGTTTACTTTGCTCTTAAAGGACAAGGAGGTCTTCACCTGTTTAACAACGTCAACCTGCTTCAGGAGTCTACAGCCATGCTAACAGCTAGATGCTAACAGAAGCATGCTAACGTTCCCCACTGTAGTTCGGTCTGTTAGCATGCTAACATTAGCACGTTGACCTGATGATGGCGCTCGATGAGTCAGAGGATCAACGAAGCTTCCGCAGCAAACTGGATGCCAACCAGGAGAAGTTGTGATATTTCACAGGATAAAAGAAACAATAAATTACATTAAAATCCTCCAGTAGTTGACATATTTCAGTCTAGATGGCGTGAGCATGGCTACAAACGCAAACAACAGAAGTATTTTGAGATAATCTTCTACATCTTCATAACTCCTCATTTCAATACGTTTTTGGATGACTACAATATAAGCCAACGCGCTCCAATATTGCAGAAAGAAAGAAAGCAGAACCAGAGGCACCGTGACGGAACCGACCAGAGAACCCAACGAGAAGCCAAAAGTCACGATCAGTTCACCAGACAGTCTGACCCCAACTGACGAATAACAGCCTCACATCTCAGCCCAGACATAGTCCAGAAAGGGATGCTCTAGAAAGGAAAGAGATGCTCCAGAAAGGTAAGAGATGCTCCAGAAAGCGATGCTCTAGAAAGGGATGCTCCAGAAAGGAAAGCGATGCTCCAGAAAGGTAAGAGATGCTCCAGAAAGGGATGCTCCAGAAAGGAAAGCGATGCTCCAGAAAGGTAAGAGCTGCTCCAGAAAGGGATGCTCCAGAAAGGAAAGCGATGCTCCAGAAAGGTAAGAGATGCTCCAGAAAGGTAAGAGATGCTCCAGAAAGCGATGCTCTAGAAAGGGATGCTCCAGAAAGGAAAGCGATGCTCCAGAAAGGTAAGAGATGCTCCAGAAAGGAAAGAGATGCTCCAGATAGGAAAAGGATGCGCCGGAAAAAAAGAGATGCTCCAGAAAGAAGAAATGATCCAGAAAGAACTGTGAGGGGGTTACTCCCCGAAAATATGAACCAGCCATTATGTCAGACAGAGGTTCGGTTCTCCTCCTAGAAAAATATCGGCAATGTGGGGATAAGTCACATCACAACAAAGAGATGCATACTCTGTTTAATTCCATATTAACATACAAAAAGCTCTTCAGCACTTCTTTGTAATGCAGAAAGCTTGTGCTTTAATGTCAGGATTTGTAGTATTGTCCTTTGAGATCCATCTGAAGGAGCAGGTTCATACAACAAATCCCTCCAGTTCAAGGACAAAAAAGTTCCTTTCGTGTTATTGTTTAATAAGCTCTCCTGTCTAAATCTGGGGACTTCCAATTTCTGAAATGGTAGCATCTATATCTTACAATGCCAATGATTTGATCGTTCAATACAGTAAGTGGACTTGTTCCTGCTGAATTTGGATACAACATCATTTTGGCAGTTCAGGATTCAACAGAAATGTACATAATGCAAAGACCACCACTTCAAAAAGAGGGGTCCTTTCTGTGTTGATAATGCCAGTACAGCAGGTCCAGGAACAGAAAGCACTTATTCTGAAGACTAGGAAGACCTGAATATCTTTTCCTATAAAACAGAAACACAGCCCAGATATAGTATGTGTGTGTGTGTTGACATTGCAATATTGCAATTTCACATTTAGTGCTCACAGTTGACACACTTGACTCACGAATGAAAAACTCAATCACTACACTTAACCGACACCACTGAAAACATCTGTTAGGCTAACGCGCGCCTTGTTCCACCTCGTCCTCCGGGTATCTTTTCTGCCTGAGCTCAGGGATAAAGGTGGGGAAGAGATGGAGGGGGGGGGGGGTGTCATTGATCCACCGGGAGACAGTAGAGTCTTATTGGGTGAGGGTCGGTTCCAGCAGGACAAATTAGATTGATGACGAACCGGGGAAGGTACGTTTGGATTTTGGGCGAGAATGAGGTCATTGATGGGGAAGTTCAGGATAGACCTGTCTGACATGGCCACTGTGGGAGGGCTGGGGGAGGGGGGTTATAACTTTCCCAAAGCCAACAAGGTGGTGAGACTGACGACCGCATAACACCATGAATGTCTTAGATGAGAGATCGTCCGAAGGTTGGCTCTGTTGTCTCCATCTCTTCGATGCAGGTTCATTAACCTGGGGCTCTATTTTATTTTCCTCATACCGAGTCGTTGAGAAGGGGGTCACGTTGGACCATTGATGGACTGGAGGTACGTTTAGGATCCGTCACTATTGATTAATGGGAAAGGTTATGTTTTTTTCTGTTGAGTGTGGACGGCTTAACTTGTAGAAGTCGATACACTTCAAACCAACATCGTCAAAAGAAGGATTTTAACTTCTGACATATTCAAACAGTACTTCATACAAACTGGTTTCAATGAAGGGGGAGGTAAAATGATCTAGGATTGTTGGTTGGTAGGGGAATATTATGATCATTGGTCCATTGGCCTAGGAATGTTGAGTTTGATTGGATAGTCGGTGGCCTGGGGAAGGTAAGTCCAGGTTTCACAATTACCAGGACTCCTACCATCTCATCCTTGTTTCTGACACCTTTGAGGGTCTGGTATTTGGACAAGAGTTTGTTCATGAGAGGGTTATTTTGGAATGGGTAAGATTTGGTCTTAGTCACTGGAAGGATGTGACTCGTATCGTTTGATAGGAGAGGTTACAGTTTGTGGTTGATGGGGAAGTTAGTGAAGTTGATTTAAAAGGCTCGGTATGCTTTGTGTTTGAAGGATACTCTAATTGTTGGCCGTATGACATCCCATCCACCCACACCTTTACAAGGGCGGATTGTTTTGATTCGGACCATTTGTGTCTTTCTGAAACCAACGATCCAAAATCAAGCTTTCTTTTTGTTTGGTGTTTATAGGCAAGAGCAACACCATGAAACCCTCAGAGGACCGAAGTGTGCGCTGTTTTCCCATTGAAATTGAATCGATCGCATTTTGGCTTTCGATGTGTTCATGCGTCACCTGGAATTAACCAGTTTGTTTGAAGTATACTGAACCTTTTTGGTGTTAGAGGGAGTTCACATTGGATTGTTGTGGTGAACTTGTTGGGAAAGGTTTCAGGGTTTTGTGGACTGAAAATGGTGAAAGATGTTGGTTATTGGGGAAGTCTGTTTAAAATGAGGAGGAGGGGTCATGGATAAGACTTATTGGTTTAGGGCTATTCAAAGGAAGGGGGGACTGCAGAAGATAAAGGTTGTTCACATTAAGTTTGTTGGGAGAGGGGATGAACAGGCTCTCTTTTCAGTACTCGTACTCTATCACAACACTGCTTTTTAGACCAGTAACCCCTGACAGATGTGTGGTTCCATGTTCTCCGTACCCATGGGAACCCATCTCCCCATCACACAAGGGAACACAGGGGCCACTATAACAGGCACACACTGGTGTGATGATGAACTAAATCTCCCTTTGAGCTTTCCCACCACTGACGTCTATCACTAATTGGCATGATGACACTGGTGCGTAAGCCTTCCTGTACCCCAGCTCTGAGGGAGGTGGAGGGGGTGGGGTGGGGGGGGGGGGGGGGGCAGCCTACGTCTTCCCAGAGTCATGTGACTTGGGTTGTATATCTACCATTGACACAGTCTGACAATACAATGCAAACAAACAACATTTATACAGATTGGCAACTTCAGGACACCGTACAAGGTGCAAGCAAAAGTCTTTTTTTTTATATATATATGTTTGAATTCCCGCAACTCAAGAGAAGGAGCATTACTTTTTATTGTCCAAACTGCTGACAAGAGCTGGCAAAGAATGCTGGGAGGGTTCTGAGGTTTTGCTGTTGTTGTTGTTGCTTTTGCCATCACTGTCAGTGATCTCCTCCTGCTTCTTTTCCACCGCCGTCTCTGGGGGGTTGACCACGGCCATCTTGTTCTCAGAGTCGGCGTTGGCGGTGCAGGCTCCTGCGGGCCTGACGTCGGAGCAGGCCGGCTCGGCCGTACCGTTGGTGGTGGCCACAGTCGCAATCACTGAGGGAGCGGGATTGTCAACCACCGGGGCGGCCTCAGTCTCAGGTTTGGCCACAACCTTCACCTGGACACTAGTCCCTGTGTCTCCCCCTCCCTCCCCGCCTCCCCCTGCCCCGTCACCAGGCCCTGCCTTACCCCCTGCCTCTCCACTGGGGCTGTTATCTGTTGTTAGAACCGCGCTGTCCTCTCGGAAAACCTGGCTGTCGGTGTCTGCTCCTGCTGCTCCCGTCGTCTGGCTGTTCACCACGGCTCCGTGCTCCTCGTGTTTGTCGTTTCCGTCGGTGTTGCTGCTGGTTGAAGAGTTTCCAGCCTTCACTTTCTCTACAGAGTTGGCTTCTGGTGCGGCTTCAGAGCCGACTGCACCTTCAGCACTGTCCTGGCTTCTGGCACGGACGTCCTTACCCTCTGTCTCCGCCAGAGCTTGGTTGAAATTGAAGGCTTGGATGAGGCGAATCAGGTGTTTGACCTTCTCCAGGGAAAGATGCATGTCTTTCTGACGAGCCAGGATGGTGTTTTTGGTCTCCATGCATTTCTGATGAAAGAAGAACACGGTCAGGTTTGACACCACGAACGACTAATTATAATGCAACTCCTCAACTTCCTGGGCTTCTAAATGTTGGATCAATCTGTATTTCTACGAGCAGTATGTTCCATCAGCCCTGTCTTAAATGGAATGTTTCTTTTTGTTGCTTAACTGTGTTTCTGACCGTTATAGAGCTGTTTAACTGTTTCTTACCGTTATAGAGCTGTTTAACTGTTTCTGACCGTTATAGAGCTGTTTAACTGTCTTTCTTACCGTTATAGAGCTGTTTAACTGTTTCTTACCGTTATAGAGCTGTTTAACTGTTTCTGACCGTTATAGAGCTGTTTAACTGTTTCTTACCGTTATAGAGCTGTTTAACTGTTTCTGACCGTTATAGAGCTGTTTAACTGTGTTTCTGACCGTTATAGAGCTGTTTAACTGTTTCTTACCGTTATAGAGCTGTTTAACTGTTTCTTACCGTTATAGAGCTGTTTAACTGTTTCTGACCGTTATAGAGCTGTTTAACTGTTTCTTACCGTTATAGAGCTGTTTAACTGTGTTTCTTACCGTTATAGAGCTGTTTAACTGTTTCTTACCGTTATAGAGCTGTTTAACTGTGTTTCTTACCGTTATAGAGCTGTTTAACTGTTTCTTACCGTTATAGAGCTGTTTAACTGTGTTTCTTACCGTTATAGAGCTGTTTAACTGTTTCTGACCGTTATAGAGCTGTTTAACTGTTTCTTACCGTTATAGAGCTGTTTAACTGTTTCTGACCGTTATAGAGCTGTTTAACTGTTTCTGACCGTTATAGAGCTGTTTAACTGTCTTTCTGACCGTTATAGAGCTGTTTAACTGTTTCTTACCGTTATAGAGCTGCTGAGCTGTTTGACTCTCTGTTCCAGTTGCTCACGCTCCAGTTTCAGTTCAGCGCTCCATTTCATCAACTTCTGTTTCTCCTCTTCTTTAGCTGCAGCGAAGAACAAGGACAGTAAACTGTTAATCTCACTGTTCACATTGGGGAGACGTTTGGAGAGAATGGACTAATCTCACGTCACCTTCTTTGTAGGCGATATAGGAATGAACAATAGCCAGAGTACCAGGCCAGGGAATGGCTTCTTCTTTCTTCAGGATCTGGAGAGAGAAGCTCAGAGTTGTCACAGAGGAACAGACTTAGAAAAGATTTGAGGGAGAAGTTGAGCCGCCACCCTGTGGTGAGGCTGAGAAGGGACAAGCAATGGAGTGGATGGATGTGGAATGCCAATCTTTACTGACACAATGAATGAGACAGAAGCACAAAAAAACAATACTGCATCATGTATATGCTTACAAAGGATTGAACAGTCCTAAAGTTCAGGACAGTGTGGCAGAAGGCCGGTCAGCAGATTTTACAATCAACCATCTACTGGCTCTGATTGGCCCTTCTCCAGGCTGCGGTACCCCCTTCCCCCTGACTCGGGATCAGTCACGACTGCTGTGGTTACCTGATCTTGACATTTTGGACAGATCCACATGCCTTTAGGAATGGTTTTCAGGGGTGGATCCAGGCAGTCCAGGTGATAAACACGAGAACACGTGTCGCACATGAGCAACTGGCCACTGCGTCTGCACACAGTGCAGAAATCCTCATGGATGTCTCCCTGTGAGGAAGAATTGGACCAATCAGTTTCCCTGCCCAACTGAGCCCCACCAACCATCCGTGGAGAGGCAGGGGGAGGCACCGTTATCTGGTTTGGTTTAGTTTACAGTTGGCCTGGTTTTAATACCTAATGGACATGGTGTGTTAAGTTACTGAGCCCACAGAAACAGTTACTCAACATCTGGAGTTAGAATGTGTTCTGAATGGATGCTCTGGGCTACAGGACACTGTTCACTTTGTAAGGCTGAAAGTAAAAATCAACTGATGACTGATGGTTACCACATGAGGACAACAAACTAATGGAAGTGTTTGTGGAGGTCTTGGGGTGTAAATGAGTGACAGCACTACTGGGCCAATAAGGACTGTGTGTGACGGGGTTTCTGTCCTTCTCCCCCATCGTTACTTACATCCCCAGAGCTGGGGCTGGGCAGGGGGAGGGGACGGACGGGGCTGGAGGGGGAGGTCGGGGTGAGGCTGCCCAGCTCCGGGACGCTGCTGTATTTGGGTGGGCGACCTGGGTGAAATGAGACAGACAACAAAGACGGAAAAACAAAGAAAAAAAGAAAGATGGAGAGGGGGGAAGAAAACAAAAACAAACAAGTCTGTATGACATACCTTGGAAAGGGAGTCTTCGTTGGCTAGCATGAGACGGGGGAGCGGTAAGGGAGGAAGAGGAGGAAGAGGAGTCAGAAGCACAGACAGCAGTGTTAGTGCAGGAGACCGAAGCCGAGCACTAGTACAAACTACTGCAGTCTATGAAGCTTTGTGTTGGACGTCAACGCGTCCCAGAGGTCATTAAAGGTCGACACCACGGCTGCAGCCAGGAACTCACAGACACTGAGGCCAATTCCAGCCCCCGAATGAACCCCCTTACTTAATTTCTCTCAATCAAAACCACAATAAAAGACGGACTCTGGTGACGTCGTTAAGTAGGGTGGGACCATGGGAGTTGTTGTTTTCATGGATAAACAACCACCTTTACCGATGAAAAGGTGACACTGACACTGGTCGAGCAAAGTCGCTCTCACTATGTTCAGTCGTTTACTCTCCAGGATGACGAGTGTTACTTGAGTAACATAAGATTAACCAACGGCTCCTACGCCGCTGTGGGAGAGCAGACTGGTGCTCCGGAGAGAAGGCTGGCTGGCTAACCTGCTAGTCCCTCTCCAAAGCTAGTAGCTAGTCCCTCTCCAGAGCTAGTAGCTAGTCCCTCTCCAGAGCTAGTTATTGTCCATCTCTAGAGCTAGTAGCTTGTCCCTCTCCAGAGCTAGTTATTGTCCATCTCCAGAGCTAGTTATTGTCCATCTCTAGAGCTAGTAGCTTGTCCCTCTCCAGAGCTAGTTATTGTCCATCTCTAGAGCTAGTAGCTTGTCCCTCTCCAGAGCTAGTTATTGTCCATCTCCAGAGCTAGTTATTGTCCATCTCTAGAGCTAGTAGCTAGTCCCTCTCCAGAGCTAGTTATTGTCCATCTCTAGAGCTAGTAGCTTGTCCCTCTCCAAAGCTAGTAGCTAGTCCCTCTCCAGAGCTAGTTATTGTCCATATCTAGAGCTAATAGCTAGTCCCTCTGCAGAGCTAGTTAGCTTGTCCCTCTCCAGAGCTAGTTAGCTAATCCCTCTCCAGAGCTAGTTAGCTTGTCACTCTCCAGAGCTAGTTAGCAAGTCCCTCTCCAGAGCTAGTTAGCTAGTCCCTCTCCAGAGCTAGTTAGCTTGTCCCTCTCCAGAGCTAGTCCCTCTCCAGCTCTAGTTAGCTAGTCCCTCTCCAGAGCTAGTTAGCTAGTCCCTCTCCAGCTCTAGTTAGCTAGTCCCTCTCCAGAGCTAGTTAGCTAGTCCCTCTCCAGCTCTAGTTAGCTAGTCCCTCTCCAGAGCTAGTTAGCTTGTCCCTCTCCAGAGCTAGTTAGCTAGTCCCTCTCCAGCTCTAGTTAGCTTGTCCCTCTCCAGAGCTAGTTAGCTAGTCCCTCTCCAGCTTTAGTTAGCTAGTCCCTCTTCAGAGCTAGTTAGCTAGTCCCTCTCCAGAGCTAGTTAGCTAGTCCCTCTCCAGCTTTAGTTAGCTAGTCCCTCTTCAGAGCTAGTTAGCTAGTCCCTCTCCAGAGCTAGTTAGCTAGTCCCTCTCCAGCTCTAGTTAGCTAGTCCCTCTCCAGCTCTAGTTAGCTAGTCCCTCTCCAGAGCTAGTTAGCTTGTCCCTCTCCAGAGCTAGTTAGCTAGTCCCTCTCCAGCTTTAGTTAGCTAGTCCCTCTTCAGAGCTAGTTAGCTAGTCCCTCTCCAGAGCTAGTTAGCTAGTCCCTCTCCAGCTCTAGTTAGCTAGTCCCTCTCCAGAGCTAGTTAGCTTGTCCCTCTCCAGAGCTAGTTAGCTAGTCCCTCTCCAGCTCTAGTTAGCTAGTCCCTCTCCAGAGCTAGTTAGCTTGTCCCTCTCCAGAGCTAGTTAGCTAGTCCCTCTCCAGCTCTAGTTAGCTAGTCCCTCTCCAGCTCTAGTTAGCTAGTCCCTCTCCAGCTCTAGTTAGCTAGTCCCTCTCCAGAGCTAGTTAGCTAGTCCCTCTCCAGCTCTAGTTAGCTAGTCCCTCTCCAGCTCTAGTTAGCTAGTCCCTCTCCAGAGCCAGTAATTAAATGCTGAGTAAAGCTCAGCTGAAGCTCCTTCATGAAAACAAGTCAAACCACAGCCACCATGTTTTTTATTGGTGACATCTAAACGTCCCACTGCGAGCGACGCAACATCGGGCTACAAGTATATATGAATAACTATATGTTTATATGTCACTTATGAACAAAGCATCAGTGTCTTCAGGAGCTGCAGCGCGTTGATGACGACCATCGACGCTCAAAGACGCGATGAGATGGAACACGGCGACGTACACGTGATTGAATTCATTTGTGTTCTCGATGAGACGTGGAGATGGAGGAAGAGAGGGTTCAGTGTGCAACAGACGGAGTGTGAAGTAATAAAAGCCAACGTTAGTCACGTTATTCCAGACACACACACGTCCCTGAGACGTTGAACCATCCCAGGTTTTACTTGACTCAATAATCAGACCCTTCCATTCATATTAGAAACGTACGCTCGTCACTCGTTTTAAAACTCAAACTCTCAGAACAGGTGTGAAGGTTCAACCGTATTTATATTTTTTCATCAAGGTCAGAAACTATCGATCAGCTGCAGGTGACGACTTCCAGTACTTATAAAAAATAACGAAATAGTGACCGAACTTTGGATGACATCATCACTAATCAATGAATCAATGAATCCTTTCAGCGACAGAAGAACAGGATTTGACCTGTTGACTGCAGCGTCATCATCACCATCATCACCGTCATAATCACCATCATCACCATCATCACCGTCATAATCACCATCATCACCATCATCACCATCATCACCATCATCACCGTCATCACCATCATCACCGTCATCATCACCATCATCACCGTCATCATCATCACCGTCATAATCACCATCATCACCGTCATTAATCACCATCACCACTGTCATCATCATCACCATCATCACCGTCATAATCACCATCATCATCATCACCGTCATAATCACCATCATCACCGTCATAATCACCATCACCACCATCACCACCATCATCATCATCACCGTCATAATCACCATCATCACCATCACCATCATAATCACCATCACCACCATCACCATCATCACCATCATAATCATCACCATCATCATCATCACATCATCATCATCATCACCATCACCATCATAATCACCATCACCACCATCACCATCATCACCATCATCATCATCACCGTCATAATCACCATCACCACCATCATCACCATCACCATCATCATCATCATCATCATCACCATCATCATCATCACCGTCATAATCACCATCACCACCATCACCACCGTCATCATCATCACCACCATCATCATCACCGTCATAATCACCATCACCACCATCATCATCATCATCATTTTATCATCATCATCATCATCATCATCATCATCATCGCTTCTTTCTTTGATAGTTTTTTCTTCCTTTTGCCAAAGTCACCAGACTCATCAGCTCAGCTGTGAGAACACGTTGTTTACATTTCCTGTCTGTAAAACAAGTCTTATTTATTATTCTTTAGACTGTTTTCAAGGCGTCAGAAGGTCAGGAATAAGAAACAGAAGCAGCCCGAGATGAAACACCACGAGGTAGAACTCCGGCTTTGAGACGTTAAACCTGTGTGACGAAACGACAGGAAGCAGGAAGCAGGAAGCAGGAAGCAGGAAGCAGGAAGCAGGAAGCAGCGTGTTATCAGAGCAGGGTATTAGTCTCCACTGAACTCTACAGGACTCATACGGACCTCTCTTCCTGGTCCCCAGGTGCAGAGGGCTGTTCAGGTAACTCACGGCACTCTTTTTCCTCTGAAACACAAGAGAAGAGGAAATATTAAATAAACAGCTGAGATACTTTAAACTAAACACCTTTAATGTGCATGATTTTATGGTTATACGCATATAATAAATAAATGTAGCACTAGGAAGCCAGTTAACAGCTGTGTGTGCTCGACAAATATATTTAAATGTATCTAAATATATAAAAGAAAGAAAAGAATCCGATTCCACACCTCGGGCTCGAACACGGCGCCGCTGTACACCGGGTTGGCCGTCGTCCTCCTCTTGCGCTCCTGCCTCTTGCTCTGAATCTCTGCAAACAGAAGCTCAACGTTAAGAAGCTCCGCCTCTGCAGGACGAGAAGGCGAAGGAAACAAGCTCACCTTCCAGGTGGTCGTGAGTCACCAGGCCCAGAGACACCATGAAGGCCAGTTTCTAGGGGGGGCAAAGAGATCCGTCAGGTTCTCATGTGAGGTCAAAGGTCACAGGATGTCGGATGTGGACACACTGTAAAGCCCTCCGAGAAGAAGTTGATTTATCATTTAATTGGATATTTATCTGTAAACTCACATTCATAAACTACTTGATTACCTTTGGAGAGAAACAAGTATTAAATGTGTCTAAAGAAACTGAGGCTGAATATCCCGTAAACATATTGACACGCTTCCTGTTTCTAAACTAATTGTTTACTTTCTAGACGTGATCGTGAAGTCAGCTTCAGTACCTCCTGGAGGGGCGTCACCATGCCAACCGCAGAACTTCCATACGCAATATGCCCATTCTTAGCATACATACCGGAATACGACACTAACCCATCTGCTTGTTGAACACTTAACAACTGGCATTAATATTAATATTAGCCTACAAGATATTAATGAAAGCTACATTAATATTAGTATCAATACAGCGAGATATTAATGAACTACATGCTGCATCAGAGCATTGATTATACATGCAGCCTTTAGTGCATCTGACCAGATGAACACATTTCATAAGCACTTGATGCCACGTCTCCTTCACTTGATGCCACGTCTCCTTCACTTGATGCCACGTCTCCTTCACTTGATGCCACGTCTCCTTCACTTGATGCCACGTCTCCTTCACTTGATGCCACGTCTCCTTCACTAGATGCTACGTCTCCTTCACTAGATGCTACGTCTCCTTCACTTGATGCCACGTCTCCTTCACTTGATGCCACGTCTCCTTCACTTGATGCCACGTCTCCTTCACGTCTCCTTCACTTGATGCCACGTCTCCTACACTTGATGCCACGTCTCCTACACTTGATGCCACGTCTCCTTCACTTGATGCCACGTCTCCTTCACTTGATGCCACGTCTCCTTCACTTGATGCCACGTCTCCTTCACTTGATGCCACGTCTCCTTCACTTGATGCTACGTCTCCTACACTTGATGCCACGTCTCCTTTACTTGATGCCATGTCTCCTACACTTGATGCCATGTCTCCTTCACTTGATGCCACGTCTCCTTCACTTGATGCCACGTCTCCTACACTTGATGCCATGTCTCCTTCACTTGATGCCACGTCTCCTTCACTTGATGCCACGTCTCCTTCACTTGATGCCATGTCTCCTTCACTTGATGCCACGTCTCCTTCACCTGAAGCCACGTCTCCTACACTTGATGCCATGTCTCCTTCACTTGATGCCACGTCTCCTACACTTGATGCCACGTCTCCTACACTTGATGCCACGTCTCCTTCACTTGATGCCACGTCTCCTTCACTTGATGCCACGTCTCCTTCACTTGATGCCACGTCTCCTTCACTTGATGCCACGTCTCCTTCACTTGATGCCACGTCTCCTTCACTTGATGCCACGTCTCCTTCACTAGATGCTACGTCTCCTTCACTAGATGCTACGTCTCCTTCACTTGATGCCACGTCTCCTTCACTTGATGCCACGTCTCCTTCACTTGATGCCACGTCTCCTTCACGTCTCCTTCACTTGATGCCACGTCTCCTACACTTGATGCCACGTCTCCTTCACTTGATGCCACGTCTCCTTCACTTGATGCCACGTCTCCTTCACGTCTCCTTCACTTGATGCCACGTCTCCTACACTTGATGCCACGTCTCCTACACTTGATGCCACGTCTCCTTCACTTGATGCCACGTCTCCTTCACTTGATGCCACGTCTCCTTCACTTGATGCCACGTCTCCTTCACTTGATGCCACGTCTCCTTCACTTGATGCTACGTCTCCTACACTTGATGCCACGTCTCCTTTACTTGATGCCATGTCTCCTACACTTGATGCCATGTCTCCTTCACTTGATGCCACGTCTCCTTCACTTGATGCCACGTCTCCTACACTTGATGCCATGTCTCCTTCACTTGATGCCACGTCTCCTTCACTTGATGCCACGTCTCCTTCACTTGATGCCATGTCTCCTTCACTTGATGCCACGTCTCCTTCACCTGAAGCCACGTCTCCTACACTTGATGCCATGTCTCCTTCACTTGATGCCACGTCTCCTACACTTGATGCCACGTCTCCTACACTTGATGCCACGTCTCCTTCACTTGATGCCACGTCTCCTACACTTGATGCCACGTCTCCTTCACTTAATGCTACGTCTCCTACACTTGATGCTACGTCTCCTTCACTTGATGCCACGTCTCCTACACTTGATGCCATGTCTCCTTCACTTGATGCCACGTCTCCTACACTTGATGCCATGTCTCCTTCACTTGATGCCACGTCTCCTTCACTTGATGCTACGTCTCCTACACTTGATGCCATGTCTCCTTCACTAGATGCTACGTCTCCTTCACTCGATGCCACGTCTCCTTCACGTCTCCTTCACTTGATGCCACGTCTCCTTCACTAGATGCTACGTCTCCTTCACTAGATGCTACGTCTCCTTCACTCGATGCCATGTCTCCTTCACTAGATGCTACGTCTCCTTCACTAGATGCTACGTCTCCTTCACTAGATGCTACGTCTCCTTCACTAGATGCCATGTCTCCTTCACTAGATGCTACGTCTCCTTCACTAGATGCTACGTCTCCTTCACTAGATGCTACGTCTCCTTCACTCGATGCCATGTCTCCTTCACTTGATGCCACGTCTCCTTCACTAGATGCTACGTCTCCTTCACTTGATGCCACGTCTCCTTCACTAGATGCTACGTCTCCTTCACTAGATGCCATGTCTCCTTCACTTGATGCCACGTCTCCTTCACTTGATGCCACGTCACCTGCGGTACCTTTTTAGTATCGATACACTGTGCAACATTACCTCCGGGTTCTCCTCTCTCTTGGGTCGGGGGGGAGGAGGAGACAGCGGAGGAGTGGAGGAGGAGAGGAGGCTGACCACGACCTTCTGCTCGGTTCCTCCTCCGGATTTAACAGTCTGCTGAGAGGAGGAGGAGAACACAGATTAAAACCGTTAACCCTCTGAACACAAAGCAGCTTCTGTTTTTCACTGCTTTGGGGTTCTTGTCTGTTCTTCTGTCACATGATCAGATAACAACGCAGGTATTACTGTGTTTTTGGAGTTGTTTGGGAGGATGGCGTCCTCTGAGACGCCATGCCCGTCCCTCCACCAGATAGTCTGGGTAGTTCCACCAGGTAGCAGGGTGGTAGAGGAGTCTGGGTAGTTCCACCAGGTAGCAGGGTGGTAGAGGAGTCTGGGTAGTTCCACCAGGTAACAGGGTGGTAGAGGAGTCTGGGTAGTTCCACCAGGTAGCAGGGTGGTAGAGGAGTCTGGGTAGTTCCACCAGGTAACAGTGTGGTAGAGGAGTCTGGGTAGTTCCACCAGGTAGCAGGGTGGTAGAGGAGTCTGGGTAGTTCCACCAGGTAACAGGGTGGTAGAGGAGTCTGGGTAGTTCCACCAGGTAGCAGGGTGGTAGAGGAGTCTGGGTAGTTCCACCAGGTAACAGTGTGGTAGAGGAGTCTGGGTAGTTCCACCAGGTAACAGGGTGGTAGAGGAGTCTGGGTAGTTCCACCAGGTAACAGGGTGGTAGAGGAGTCTGGGTAGTTCCACCAGGTAGCAGGGTGGTAGAGGAGTCTGGGTAGTTCCACCAGGTAACAGTGTGGTAGAGGAGTCTGGGTAGTTCCACCAGGTAGCAGGGTGGTAGAGGAGTCTGGGTAGTTCCACCAGGTAGCAGTGTGGTAGAGGAGTCTGGGTAGTTCCACCAGGTAACAGGGTGGTAGAGGAGTCTGGGTAGTTCCACCAGGTAACAGGGTGGTAGAGGAGTCTGGGTAGTTCCACCAGGTAGCAGGGTGGTAGAGGAGTCTGGGTAGTTCCACCAGGTAACAGGGTGGTAGAGGAGTCTGGGTAGTTCCACCAGGTAGCAGTGTGGTAGAGGAGTCTGGGTAGTTCCACCAGGTAACAGGGTGGTAGAGGAGTCTGGGTAGTTCCACCAGGTAGCAGGGTGGTAGAGGAGTCTGGGTAGTTCCACCAGGTAACAGGGTGGTAGAGGAGTCTGGGTAGTTCCACCAGGTAACAGGGTGGTAGAGGAGTCTGGGTAGTTCCACCAGGTAGCAGGGTGGTAGAGGAGTCTGGGTAGTTCCACCAGGTAGCAGGGTGGTAGAGGAGTCTGGGTAGTTCCACCAGGTAGCAGGGTGGTAGAGGAGTCTGGGTAGTTCCACCAGGTAACAGGGTGGTAGAGGAGTCTGGGTAGTTCCACCAGGTAGCAGGGTGGTAGAGGAGTCTGGGTAGTTCCACCAGGTAGCAGGGTGGTAGAGGAGTCTGGGTAGTTCCACCAGGTAACAGTGTGGTAGAGGAGTCTGGGTAGTTCCACCAGGTAACAGGGTGGTAGAGGAGTCTGGGTAGTTCCACCAGGTAGCAGGGTGGTAGAGGAGTCTGGGTAGTTCCACCAGGTAACAGGGTGGTAGAGGAGTCTGGGTAGTTCCACCAGGTAGCAGGGTGGTAGAGGAGTCTGGGTAGTTCCACCAGGTAGCAGTGTGGTAGAGGAGTCTGGGTAGTTCCACCAGGTAACAGGGTGGTAGAGGAGTCTGGGTAGTTCCACCAGGTAACAGGGTGGTAGAGGAGTCTGGGTAGTTCCACCAGGTAGCAGGGTGGTAGAGGAGTCTGGGTAGTTCCACCAGGTAACAGGGTGGTAGAGGAGTCTGGGTAGTTCCACCAGGTAACAGGGTGGTAGAGGAGTCTGGGTAGTTCCACCAGGTAGCAGGGTGGTAGAGGAGTCTGGGTAGTTCCACCAGGTAGCAGTGTGGTAGAGGAGTCTGGGTAGTTCCACCAGGTAACAGGGTGGTAGAGGAGTCTGGGTAGTTCCACCAGGTAACAGGGTGGTAGAGGAGTCTGGGTAGTTCCACCAGGTAACAGGGTGGTAGAGGAGTCTGGGTAGTTCCACCAGGTAACAGGGTGGTAGAGGAGTCTGGGTAGTTCCACCAGGTAGCAGGGTGGTAGAGGAGTCTGGGTAGTTCCACCAGGTAGCAGTGTGGTAGAGGAGTCTGGGTAGTTCCACCAGGTAACAGGGTGGTAGAGGAGTCTGGGTAGTTCCACCAGGTAACAGGGTGGTAGAGGAGTCTGGGTAGTTCCACCAGGTAGCAGGGTGGTAGAGGAGTCTGGGTAGTTCCATCAGGTAGCAGTGTGGTAGAGGAGTCTGGGTAGTTCCACCAGGTAACAGTGTGGTAGAGGAGTCTGGGTAGTTCCACCAGGTAGCAGGGTGGTAGAGGAGTCTGGGTAGTTCCACCAGGTAACAGAGTGGTAGAGGAGTCTGGGTAGTTCCACCAGGTAGCAGTGTGGTAGAGGAGTCTGGGTAGTTCCACCAGGTAACAGGGTGGTAGAGGAGTCTGGGTAGTTCCACCAGGTAGCAGTGTAGGACATGTCGGATGAATACGGTGGAAAGTGGCAGCTTTGTGCAGGCGTCCCCGCTCTGTTCCCTCCACGCGGGTCACCGTTTATACCAAACGAGCCGTTAGAACATGAGCTGCGCAGGTTTGGAAAGTTTGCTAGCGGATTTAAAACGGTGAGTTTAGGATTCACCGAAACAAACACGGGGACGGGTCGTACATGGTGTACGCGAGCTCGGGAAAGATTAAATGTTTTGAGTGTGGAGACGTGGGTAACAAACACTTCATGTGTTCTCATAAGCAGCAGAAAGGGCGGAGGCTTGAGCTGGATGTGGCCGGTCCGGTTGTTGGGGTGGACCCCGCTGACGTAGCGGGTCCTGTTGTCGGGCTGTAGTTGGTCCAGTTACTGGCGCATCTTTGGATAATAATAATAATGTGGACATGGAGGATCAGGATCTCCTGTGGTGGAGAACCTCACTGCAGATGGTACCACAGCACCATCACAGGCAGGCTGTGAAGAGGCAGCTCCAGGTTCTGCGGCTGGAGGTCAGAGCAGAGCCTCAGAGGAAGGACAGGGTGGAGGAGCTGTGTCCAACAGCCAGCTGTCCTGTGAGGCTGAGGACATGGAGTACCAGAGCGGTTCAGATTCTGGATCGGGTTCTGAAACGGGCACTAAAGCCACAGACCTGTATTCACTAGAAGAGATAGATGCGTTCTTAGATGAAACCTTCAATAAATCTGCCAATGTGGGCGACTACTTCAGCGACATCGAGAAGTTCATCCGGTCTGCCGGGTGCAGAGACAGGTGGGGCTGGATCCAACAGAACACATCACATTACTGAGGAAAGTCACGGTAGGAAAGAAGGGGATGAGAAAGGTTACAAAACGCAAAGCAAACAGTTTATGATCATGTGTCACACGGGTTGTTCCTTCTGTTTCTTTGTCTTGTTTCTTTTCTATCCTCTGACCTTCCTATGCAGAGCTTTAATTTAGGGTATTTACATAAACCCACACCATTCCACTGGGGTTATGGTGGGAGGGCTCCGGGGTAGCCGTGCTAAAGCCACAGGGCTGTCCGTCACGGAGGTGGTGAAGGGTGCTGATGGTGAGGGCGGAGATAGAGGGCTCGGTCTACTGCTTTGTCAACATATATGCACCAATCAGGGGCCAGAGAGAGCCCGCTTATTCACGATGCTGCAAAGCGAGCTGCAGAGCTGCCAGCAGGAGCAGCTGATCATCGGAGGGGATTTCAACTGCACTCTAGACTTCCCCATAGACAGGAACAGTGAGGAGCCACACCCACAGTCAGCTCACTGACCTCAAACGCCACCGCTAACATCAAGTCTGCTGTCAAGGACCTTGGAACCAACAAAGAGCATCGAGGAAGGCTTCCAGAGAGACCCCATCCCAGAACGGGCCGACTGCTGAAGGAGAGGAGGTCGGAGCTCCTTCCTGCAGGAGAGGGTGAAGGGAGCTCTGGTCAGGTCTCGCTTCCTCCAGCTGAAGGACATGGACGCTCGTTTGTTTTCAACCTTGGAGAGATCAGCTGCGCAGATGACCTGCTTGAAGCTCCCAGGAGGCAGGATGACCACAACCAGAGGGAGATGAGGACCCACGCTGCTCTGGTTGGGGGAAAACAATGCTCTGAGGAGCTCCTGGAGGGTCGTCCACAGCTCAGTCCTTCAGAGAGGGCGACGCTGGAGGAGCTGACGGCTGCAGTCAAGCAGATGTCTTCAGGAAAGACTCCAGGAATTGACGGCCTCTCCACAGACTTCTTACATTGTGTGTTGGTGGAATGATTTCAAACAGGATCACTTCCTGTTTCCTGCGAGAGGGCGGTCCTCTCCTTGCTGCCCAAGAAGGGCGACTTGGCCCTTCTTAAGAACTGGAGACCGGTGGTCCTGCTTTGCCCAGACCACAAGGGGCTTTCCAGAGCCTTGTCCAACAGACTAAGAGACTACCTGGAAGTAGTTGTAGATACTGACCAGACGTACTGTATCCCAAAGAGAACAGGTCTTTCTCATGCGTGATGTGCTTGATGTAAATTCCGTGATGTAGATGTTGGTTTTGTCTCATTGGATCAAGAGAAGGCTTTCGACAGGGTGAACCGCTCTGATCTGTTTTCTGCACTCAGGGCTTTGGGCGTGGGCGGTATGTCGTACGATGGTGCTGCATGTCTGGTGAGATGGGAGCTGGGTTGAGTGGACTCATCCCTAGAGGGATGAGGCAGGTTACTTTTGAGCCTCCGTTGTGCAGGAGGTCGGCTCGGTGGTCTGTCACTGGGTCCTCCAGTCTTTGTCGTCCCCTCGCTGTGTCTGCGTATGCGGATGATGTAAACATCTTCATCAGGGACCAGGGAGATGTTCTCTGTCTCTTTATGAGAAGGCTTCATCTGCACGGGTGAACTGGGAACCATCTGAAGCCTTGTTGGTGGGACTGGAGACAGCAGCTGCTGCCTCACCTGGCTGCAGGGCTGCAGGGGGAAAGAGGGACTACAGGTGTGTGTTTAGGCTCTGAGGAGTATCAGAAGAGGAACCGGGTGGGAGTGAAGGAGAAGGTGTGTGCTTGGTTCTCTAGGTGGAGATGGTTACTGCCCCAGCTGTCATATAGGGGAAGAGTTCTGCTTGCTAATAACTTGGTTGCCTCTTTGGCTCACGGCGCTGACGCCACCAGGTGGCCTCATGACAGAGATACAGAAGTCTGTTGTGGACTTCTTCTGGTCTGGCCGGCACTGGGTTGGTACAGCAGCTCTCTATCTGCCGGTGCAGAGGGGGTCTCATCGATATCCAGTCCAGGGTGGCCTCTTTCAGACTCTGGACTACTGGGACAGGTGGACTACTGGGAGCATGCTATGCTCACTGGGTGCTGGTGGAGAGCTGCTGGTCCACGTTGAACATGGTGATCATTGTGATTGTTTGACTATTATTGATTTATTTGTTTTTCTGTTTTTATTGCAATAGTGAAATAAAGGACTCTTGAAAACAGTCCTTGTGGATCTGGTTCCTACAGGGCCTCACCAGTCTCATGCTGACCAGGCGAGTCTCTAACGGTCTCAACCTGAAGTATTCATTCATGTTCCAGGAGCCTCCTCCTACCTTGGGCTCAGGGGTCAAGCTGCTGATCTGGATGGGCTTGGCGTGGGTCGGGGTGAGGCCGGGCGCCTGGGCGGGGCTGGCGAGGCGGGCGGGGCTAGCGGAGACCGGCGTGGTGATGACGATGCCCGTCAGGGGGGCGGAGCCTGCCCTGCCACAGGGCTGGCCGTTCACGATGCGGACCTGGTGGATGGGCGCCGCCGAGGGCAGCGAGGACGACAGCTTGGTGGCCAGCATGACCGGCCTCTGGAGCAGCTGGGGGGCCGCCATCATGGGCGGGGGCGGGGCCGGGGCGATGTGGACGTTGGTGGGCGTGGCCGGTTTGGGCCGGACCTGGAGACGACAGACAGCCAATCAGAGAGCGACACCAGAATGAGCCGACACTGCTGGGTAACGTCACTGTGGAGCTCTAGTAGTACTACTATCAGTACTACCACTGATTCTACTAGTACTACTACTAGTGTACTAGTAGTAGTACCACTGATTATACTACTGATACTAGTACTAATACTACCATCACTGATTCTACTACTAGTACTAATACTGCCATCACTGATTCTATTACTAATACTGATACTAGTACTAATACTGCCATCACTGATTCTACTACTAATACTGATACTAGTACTAATACTATCATCACTGATTCTACTAATAGTACTAATACTGCCATCACTGATTCTACTACTAATACTGATACTAGTACTAATACTGCCATCACTGATTCTACTACTAATACTGATACTAGTACTAATACTACCATCACTGATTCTACTACTAGTACTAATACTACCATCACTGATTCTACTAATAGTACTAATACTAGTATTAGTACTAGTACTAATACTAGTATTAGTATTAGTACTAGTAAAACAGCTGTTTAGATTATTGTTTTGATGTACAAACTGATGATGATGAACAATAAACTACAATACATTGTATTGTTGTTCTTGTGGTTCCATAAAAGTAATTCATGGTGCTGTTATAACATTTATTTTTGACTCGGCATTAGGGCTGCAACTAACGATTATATTAATAATCGATTAATCTGTCGATTATTTGTTTGATTAATCGATGAATCGGATAAAAAAAATAAAATTAAAAAAAAGCATTAATTTCCAACCCTTTATTCAACAGAACTGTGCCAGGTAACAGGTACCGTGAATTCCGGACTATAGGCCGCACCTGATAATTTTTAAAAGAAAAAAGAAATTGTACATAAATAAGACGCACTTGTCTATAAACCGCAGGAAAGGGGGCGTGGCTTGTCTCGGTAAAAACAGTTATTTCCGCCGTTCACCACGGTCAAAATAACCACTAGTTCTGCTTTATACTTGTTGAGGACATCCCATAAACGTGGGAACATCTAACGCCCTGGTGTCTGGGTTCATAACATCACCCGTAGGCTCACACCGCTCGGGGAGTTCCACCGACTCCGTCTGGATAACTTCCAGCGCTGCTAGAGCAGCATGCAGGCCGGCAGGAAGAGGAAAGGGGGCGTGGCTTGTCTCCGTAGAAACAGCTGTCCACCACGGGGGAAATAACCGTTAGTTTTCGCACAACGTTACGGGTCTCCGATGGTCTTTGCTCTACCGGCTTTTTTTTTTCCTCCGCCCTGCGCTCAACTCAACTTTTTTTTTTTTTATACTCAAACATCTCGCGTCTTATTGGGTGGCAGAATAATCGCGCGACACAACAAATCGATAATGCAATTCGTTGCCAACTATTTTAATAATCGATTTTATCGATGTTGCAGCCGTACTCGGCATGCTGTCATAGTGATGAAATAGAGCTTACTACCTTTATATTGTGGTCACTTATGGGTACTGCAACAGATGCAACTCCATTCCATTGGTGTATATGTATAAACGTTCCTTTTCTTCAGGCATTATCATACTACGAACAGTATTACTACGACAGGTGCTCCCAGTGACATTACTCACAGGTAAACAACACGTTTCCATGTAAAGGGTTAAAACACACGGACAGCCAGGAACACAAAATACCAAGAAGCTGCAGGAAAAACAAGCTCTCACCACAAAAGGTAAAAGCATACACACTCACACACATTCACAGGCAGGAAACCTTCAAAACATCCCGTTCACAGGTCAGTTGGAAAAATAAAAAAGCACAACGAGAACAGGAGAGATGAGTATAGAGGCAGCACAGAGCAAACAATGTTTTAGTGCCACGGAGCAAGGCATGAGTGTTTGCTTAGCTGCCCTCTACTGGAGAGGGGGCGAGTCACCTCAGGTGGGCCACACACACTGATCTGAGGGGGTTAGGGTTGGAGGCGGGTCTTATAGGGACGCACCTGTGGCTGAAAGGTAGGTCGAGGCGTCAGTCTAGGAGGAGTGACAAACTGAGGAACTTTGATTGGCTGGGTGGTGGTGGGAGTGGCCTGCACCTGAGACAAAACCACAGTAGATGTGGATCTGTGCTGCTGTTACACCGGCACGTCTGCTCTGGTTACGTCTGCTCTGGTTACGTCTGCTCTGGTTACGTCTGCTCTGGTTACGTCTGCTCTGGTTACGTCTGCTTTCGTTACGTCTGCTCTGGTTACGTCTGCTCTGGTTACGTCTGCTCTGGTTACGTCTGCTCTGGTTAAATCTGCTCTCGTTACGTCTGCTTTCGTTACGTCTGCTCTGGTTACGTCTGCTCTGGTTACGTCTGCTCTGGTTACGTCTGCTCTGGTTAAATCTGCTCTCGTTACGTCTGCTTTCGTTACGTCTGCTCTGGTTACGTCTGCTCTGGTTACGTCTGCTCTGGTTACGTCTGCTCTGGTTACGTCTGCTCTCGTTACGTCTGCTCTGGTTACGTCTGCTCTGGTTACGTCTGCTCTGGTTACATCTGCTCTGGTTACATCTGCTCTGGTTAAATCTGCTCTCGTTACGTCTGCTTTCGTTACGTCTGCTCTGGTTACGTCTGCTCTGGTTACGTCTGCTCTGGTTACGTCTGCTCTGGTTAAATCTGCTCTCGTTACGTCTGCTTTCGTTACGTCTGCTCTGGTTACGTCTGCTCTGGTTACGTCTGCTCTGGTTACGTCTGCTCTGGTTACGTCTGCTCTGGTTACGTCTGCTCTGGTTACATCTGCTCTGGTTACGTCTGCTTTCGTTACGTCTGCTCTGGTTACGTCTGCTCTGGTTACGTCTGCTCTGGTTACGTCTGCTCTGGTTAAATCTGCTCTCGTTACGTCTGCTTTCGTTACGTCTGCTCTGGTTACGTCTGCTCTGGTTACGTCTGCTCTGGTTACGTCTGCTCTGGTTACGTCTGCTCTCGTTACGTCTGCTCTGGTTACGTCTGCTCTGGTTACGTCTGCTCTGGTTACGTCTGCTCTGGTTACGTCTGCTCTGGTTACGTCTGCTCTGGTTACGTCTGCTCTGGTTACATCTGCTCTCGTTACGTCTGCTCTGGTTACATCTGCTCTCGTTACGTCTGCTCTGGTTACGTCTGCTCTCGTTACGTCTGCTCTGGTTACGTCTGCTCTGGTTACGTCTGCTCTGGTTACGTCTGCTCTGGTTACGTCTGCTCTCGTTACGTCTGCTCTGGTTACGTCTGCTCTGGTTACGTCTGCTCTGGTTACGTCTGCTCTGGTTACGTCTGCTCTGGTTACGTCTGCTCTGGTTACGTCTGCTCTGGTTACGTCTGCTCTGGTTACGTCTGCTTTCGTTACGTCTGCTCTGGTTACGTCTGCTCTGGTTACGTCTGCTCTGGTTAAATCTGCTCTCGTTACGTCTGCTTTCGTTACGTCTGCTCTGGTTACGTCTGCTCTCGTTACGTCTGCTCTGGTTACGTCTGCTCTGGTTACGTCTGCTCTGGTTAAATCTGCTCTCGTTACGTCTGCTTTCGTTACGTCTGCTCTGGTTACGTCTGCTCTGGTTACGTCTGCTCTCGTTACGTCTGCTCTGGTTACGTCTGCTCTGGTTACGTCTGCTCTGGTTAAATCTGCTCTCGTTACGTCTGCTTTCGTTACGTCTGCTCTGGTTACGTCTGCTCTCGTTACGTCTGCTCTGGTTACGTCTGCTCTGGTTACGTCTGCTCTGGTTAAATCTGCTCTGGTTACGTCTGCTTTCGTTACGTCTGCTCTGGTTACGTCTGCTCTCGTTACGTCTGCTCTGGTTACGTCTGCTCTGGTTAAATCTGCTCTCGTTACGTCTGCTTTCGTTACGTCTGCTCTGGTTACGTCTGCTCTGGTTACGTCTGCTCTGGTTACGTCTGCTCTCGTTACGTCTGCTCTGGTTACGTCTGCTCTGGTTACGTCTGCTCTGGTTACGTCTGCTCTGGTTACGTCTGCTCTGGTTACGTCTGCTCTGGTTACGTCTGCTCTGGTTACGTCTGCTCTGGTTACGTCTGCTCTGGTTACGTCTGCTCTGGTTACATCTGCTCTGGTTACATCTGCTCTGGTTACGTCTGCTCTGGTTACATCTGCTCTGGTTACGTCTGCTCTGGTTACATCTGCTCTCGTTACGTCTGCTCTGGTTACATCTGCTCTGGTTACGTCTGCTCTCGTTACGTCTGCTCTCGTTACGTCTGCTCTGGTTACGTCTGCTCTGGTTACATCTGCTCTGGTTACGTCTGCTCTCGTTACGTCTGCTCTCGTAACTGACGGGTTTTGTTAAACACTTAATTCTCGGGACGTTGTGGTAACATGACATCTGTTTTCGACCTCTACTGGTCCTCCATAACATTGTGATTGTGTGAGAAACTGGACCCACATGACTCCACAGCCTTTGGGAGCATTAAATGTGTGATTAAATAAACTTCCTTCACTCAGAGCTGGGACACTTTTCAACTGGAGGCGCTCTAAAAACACCACAACAGCCAGCAGCTCTCCTACAGATAACACGTAAGTTAGAATAAACCGGATCAGAGAAGATGACACGCGACCGGCCAGTGGAACAAACAGGAGGGTCTTACCACGATGGCGTTCTTGGATACCAGTCGCACCGGCTCTGAGCTCTGACTGGTCAGCTTTCCGGCCACCTGCAGGTTGATGGGGGCGTTCTGCAAGTCGGGTTTGGTGATGGCTGTGGTTACCATAGCAACAGTGGGCAGGCGTTGCGGCAGGACAGAGCCGGGCGGAGCGCCGGCAGCTTTCAGCACCAGAGGTAGAGTCTTCGTGGTGAGGACTGGCGTGACCGTCAGGGTCTGTTGAGGGAGAATTTAACCCAGAATTTAACCCGTTTCACAGGATTCATTTCCCAGCATGCCATCTGATGAAAGAAGGGTTGGAAGTTAACACTTCCTGTGATTGTTCACTGTCAATTTTATTTTTAAGTATCGGACACGGAAACTATAAAACAGTTGACGACAATTTGTACTTTTACTGGACGCAACAGTCAGTTTTTTGACACTTTAACTCTCATCGCAGATATATATATATATATATATATATATATATATATATATATATATATATATATATATATATATATATATATATATATATATATATATATATATGTGTGTGTGTGTGTGTGTATGTGTGTGTGTATATACACATATGTGTGTGTGTGCGTCCTACCTGCTGCAGTCCTCCAGGTAGCTGCTGGCTCTGCAGCAGGTTGGTCGGCTTGATGTTGACGCCTCCTGGAGGAGTTTGAACGAGTAGCTGCAGCTTGGCCTCCGGCTCCTGTTTCAACAACAACTCCTTCCTCAGCTGCTCCACCACCTTCTTCTGCAGGAGAGAGGAGACAGGAGAGGACACATGAGAGGAGAGGAGACATGAGGAGTGGAGAGGAGACATGAGAGGAGAGGAGATGACACATGAGAGGAGAGGAGACATGAGGAGTGGAGAGGAGACATGAGAGGAGACATGAGGAGTGGAGAGGAGACATGAGGAGTGGAGAGGAGACATGAGGAGTGGAGAGGAGACATGAGAGGAGAGGAGAGGACACATGAGAGGAGTGGAGACATGAGGAGTGGAGAGGAGACATGAGGAGTGGAGAGGAGACATGAGAGGAGAGGAGACATGAGGAGTGGAGACATGAGAGGAGACATGAGGAGTGGAGAGGAGACATGAGAGGAGAGGAGAGGACACATGAGAGGAGAGGAGACATGAGGAGTGGAGAGGAGACATGAGAGGAGACATGAGGAGTGGAGAGGAGACATGAGAGGAGAGGAGAGGACACATGAGAGGAGAGGAGACATGAGAGGAGAGGAGAGGACACATGAGAGGAGTGGAGACATGAGGAGTGGAGAGGAGACATGAGAGGAGAGGAGACATGAGGAGTGGAGAGGAGACATGAGAGGAGACATGAGGAGTGGAGAGGAGACATGAGAGGAGAGGAGAGGACACATGAGAGGAGAGGAGACATGAGGAGTGGAGAGGAGACATGAGGAGTGGAGAGGAGACATGAGAGGAGAGGAGACATGAGAGGAGAGGAGAGGAGACATGAGAGGAGAGGAGACATGAGGAGTGGAGAGGAGACATGAGAGGAGACATGAGGAGTGGAGAGGAGACATGAGAGGAGAGGACACATGAGAGGAGAGGAGACAAGAGGAGTGGAGAGGAGACATGAGAGGAGAGGAGACATGAGGAGTGGAGAGGAGACATGAGAGGAGAGGAGACATGAGGAGTGGAGAGGAGACATGAGGAGTGGAGAGGAGACATGAGGAGTGGAGAGGAGACATGAGAGGAGAGGAGACATGAGGAGTGGAGAGGAGACATGAGGAGTGGAGAGGAGACATGAGAGGAGAGGAGACATAAGGAGTGGAGAGGAGACATGAGAGGAGAGGAGACATGAGAGGAGAGGAGACATGAGAGGAGAGGAGACATGAGAGGAGTGGAGAGGAGACGTGAGGAGTGGAGAGGAGACAGGAGAGGAGAGGAGAGGACACATGAGAGGAGAGGAGACATGAGGAGTGGAGAGGAGACATGAGAGGAGAGGAGAGGACACATGAGAGGAGAGGAAACATGAGGAGTGGAGAGGAGACATGAGAGGAGAGGAGAGGACACATGAGAGGAGTGGAGACATGAGGAGTGGAGAGGAGACATGAGAGGAGAGGAGACATGAGGAGTGGAGAGGAGACAGGAGAGGAGAGGAGAGGACACATGAGAGGAGTGGAGACATGAGGAGTGGAGAGGAGACATGAGAGGAGAGGAGACATGAGGAGTGGAGACATGAGGAGTGGAGACATGAGGAGTGGAGAGGAGACATGAGAGGAGACATGAGGAGTGGAGAGGAGACATGAGAGGAGAGGAGACATGAGGAGTGGAGAGGAGACATGAGGAGAGGAGACATGAGGAGTGGAGAGGAGACATGAGGAGTGGAGACATGAGGAGTGGAGACATGAGGAGTGGAGAGGAGACATGAGGAGTGGAGAGGAGACAGGAGAGGAGAGGAGAGGACACATGAGAGGAGAGGAAACATGAGGAGTGGAGAGGAGACATGAGAGGAGAGGAGAGGACACATGAGAGGAGTGGAGACATGAGGAGTGGAGAGGAGACATGAGAGGAGAGGAGACATGAGGAGTGGAGAGGAGACATGAGAGGAGAGGAGACATGAGGAGTGGAGACATGAGGAGTGGAGACATGAGGAGTGGAGAGGAGACATGAGGAGTGGAGAGGAGACATGAGAGGAGAGGAGACATGAGAGGAGAGGAGACATGAGGAGTGGAGACATGAGGAGTGGAGACATGAGGAGTGGAGAGGAGACATGAGGAGTGGAGAGGAGACATGAGAGGAGAGGAGACATGAGGAGTGGAGACATGAGGAGTGGAGAGGAGACATGAGGAGTGGAGACATGAGGAGTGGAGAGGAGACATGAGAGGAGAGGAGAGGAGACATGAGAGGAGAGGAGACATGAGGAGTGGAGAGGAGACATGAGGAGTGGAGAGGAGACAGGAGAGGAGAGGAGAGGACACATGAGAGGAGAGGAGACATGAGGAGTGGAGAGGAGACATGAGAGGAGAGGACACATGAGAGGAGTGGAGACATGAGGAGTGGAGAGGAGACATGAGAGGAGAGGAGACATGAGGAGTGGAGAGGAGACATGAGAGGAGAGGAGACATGAGGAGTGGAGACATGAGGAGTGGAGAGGAGACATGAGGAGTGGAGACATGAGGAGTGGAGAGGAGACATGAGGAGTGGAGAGGAGACATGAGAGGAGAGGAGACATGAGAGGAGAGGAGAGGAGACATGAGAGGAGAGGAGACATGAGGAGTGGAGACATGAGGAGTGGAGAGGAGACATGAGGAGTGGAGAGGAGACATGAGGAGTGGAGACATGAGGAGTGGAGAGGAGACATGAGAGGAGAGGAGACATGAGGAGTGGAGAGGAGACATGAGAGGAGAGGAGACATGAGGAGTGGAGAGGAGACATGAGGAGTGGAGACATGAGAGGAGTGGAGAGGAGACATGAGAGGAGAGGAGACATGAGGAGTGGAGAGGAGACATGAGGAGAGGAGAGGAGACATGAGAGGAGAGGAGACATGAGAGGAGAGGAGAGGAGACATGAGAGGAGAGGAGACATGAGAGGAGTGGAGAGGAGACATGAGAGGAGAGGAGAGGAGACATGAGAGGAGTGGAGAGGAGACATGAGAGGAGAGGAGACATGAGAGGAGTGGAGAGGAGACATGAGAGGAGAGGAGACATGAGAGGAGAGGAGACATGAGAGGAGAGGAGAGGAGACATGAGAGGAGTGGAGAGGAGACATGAGAGGAGAGGAGACATGAGTGGAGAGGAGAGGAGACATGAGAGGAGTGGAGAGGAGACATGAGAGGAGAGGAGACATGAGAGGAGAGGAGAGGAGACATGAGAGGAGAGGAGAGGAGACATGAGAGGAGAGGAGAGGAGACATGAGAGGAGAGGAGAGGAGACATGAGAGGAGAGGAGACATGAGGAGTGGAGAGGAGACATGAGGAGTGGAGAGGAGACATGAGAGGAGAGGAGACATGAGAGGAGAGGAGACATGAGAGGAGAGGAGAGGAGACATGAGAGGAGAGGAGACATGAGAGGAGAGGAGACATGAGAGGAGAGGAGACATGAGAGGAGAGGAGACAGGAGGAGTGGAGATCTATCAGAATACAGTTGAGTCTGAAGAAGAGGAAACATGGATATCATGAAGAGAAGCAGACAAAATGAAGATGACCAGATGTTATATAATCAATATACGACTGATCCGATTGGCTTATTACGGGTCAGCTGCTTCCAGGTGCTGCTGGAGAACACACCACTCTCAGTACTAGTTCTACCTCTAGTAGTACTACCTCTAGTAGTACTAGTAGTACTACCTCTAGTAGTACTAGTTCTACCTCTAGTAGTACTACCTCTAGTAGTACTAGTAGTACTACCTCTAGTAGTACTAGTTCTACCTCTAGTAGTACTACCTCTAGTAGTACTACTAGTACTACCTCTAGTAGTACTAGTAGTACTACCTCTAGTAGTACTAGTTCTACCTCTAGAAGTACTACCTCTAGTACCTCTAGTAGTACTAGTTCTACCTCTAGTAGTACTACCTCTAGTAGTACTAGTTCTACCTCTAGTAGTACTAGTTCTACCTCTAGTAGTACTACCTCTAGTAGTACTAGTTCTACCTCTAGTAGTACTAGTTCTACCTCTAGAAGTACTACCTCTAGTAGTACTACCTCTAGTAGTACTAGTACTACCTCTAGTAGTACTACCTCTAGTAGAACTAGTTCTACCTCTAGAAGTACTACCTCTAGTAGTACTAGTTCTACCTCTAGTAGTACTACCTCTAGTAGTACTAGTTCTACCTCTAGTAGTACTAGTTCTACCTCTAGTAGTACTACCTCTAGTAGTACTAGTTCTAGTAGTACTAGTTCTACCTCTAGTAGTTCTACCTCTAGTAGTACTAGTTCGACCCTGTGTAGTTCTACCTCTAGTAGTACTAGTTCTACCTCTAGTAGAACTAGTTCTACCTCTAGTAGTACTAGTTCTACCCTCTGTAGTTCTACCTCTAGTAGTACTAGTTCTACCCTCTGTAGTTCTACCTCTAGTAGTACTAGTTCTACCTCTAGTAGTACTACCTCTAGTAGTACTAGTTCTACCTCTAGTAGTTCTACCTCTAGTAGTACTAGTTCGACCCTGTGTAGTTCTACCTCTAGTAGTACTAGTTCGACCCTGTGTAGTTCTACCTCTAGTAGTACTAGTTCTACCTCTAGTAGTTCTACCTCTAGTAGTACTAGTTCTACCTCTAGTAGTTCTACCTCTAGTAGTACTAGTTCTACCTCTAGTAGTACTAGTTCTACCCTGTGTAGTTCTACCTCTAGTAGTACTAGTTCTACCTCTAGTAGAACTAGTTCTACCTCTAGTAGTACTAGTTCTACCCTCTGTAGTTCTACCTCTAGTAGTACTAGTTCTACCCTCTGTAGTTCTACCTCTAGTAGTACTAGTTCTACCTCTAGTAGTACTACCTCTAGTAGTACTAGTTCTACCTCTAGTAGTTCTACCTCTAGTAGTACTAGTTCGACCCTGTGTAGTTCTACCTCTAGTAGTACTAGTTCGACCCTGTGTAGTTCTACCTCTAGTAGTACTAGTTCTACCTCTAGTAGTTCTACCTCTAGTAGTACTAGTTCTACCTCTAGTAGTTCTACCTCTAGTAGTACTAGTTCTACCTCTAGTAGTACTAGTTCTACCCTGTGTAGTTCTACCTCTAGTAGTACTAGTTCTACCCTGTGTAGTTCTACCTCTAGTAGTACTAGTTGTGGAAGCAGTACTACTCAGTACTACTACTACAGAGTGTTTAACAGGACGATGTGATAAAGTCCAACAAGGAGGGAGGAGATCAAAATAAAAATAGAGCTCACTGATGTTAAAAATGAAGAGAAAAAACAACATGAAAAGATTTAGAAAGAAGGTTTGAGACAACAGGAAGAATAAAGATGTTCACGAGGTTGGTAGTTAAAGTCTGACTGACGGCAACAACACAGACTGACGGCAACAACACAGACTGACGGCAACAACACAGACTGACGGCAACAACACAGACTGACGGCAACAACACAGACTGACAGACTCACAGCAACAACACAGACTGACAGCAACAACACAGACTGACGGCAACAACACAGACTGACAGACTCACAGCAACAACACAGACTGACGGCAACAACACAGACTGACAGACTCACAGCAACAACACAGACTGACGGCAACAACACAGACTGACAGACTCACAGCAACAACACAGACTCACAGCAACAACACAGACTCACAGCAACAACACAGACTCAAAGCAACAACACAGACTCACAGCAACAACACAGACTCACAGCAACAACACAGACTCACAGCAACAACACAGACTCACAGCAACAACACAGTATGACGGCAACAACACAGACTGACGGCAACAACACACACTCACAACAACAACACAGACTCACAGCAACAACACAGACTCACAGCAACAACAACACAGACTCACAACAACAACACAGACTCACAGCAACACAGACTCACAGCAACAACACAGACTCACAGCAACAACACAGACTTACAGCAACAACAACACAGACTCACAACAACAACACAGACTCACAGCAACACAGACTCACAGCAACAACACAGACTCACAGCAACAACACAGACTCAAAGCAACAACACAGACTCACAGCAACAACACAGACTCAAAGCAACAACACAGACTCAAAGCAACAACACAGACTCACAGCAACAACACAGACTCACAGCAACAACACAGACTCACGGCAACAACACAGACTCACAGCAACAACACAGACTCACAGCAACAACACAGACTCACGGCAACAACACAGACTCACGGCAACAACACAGACTCACAGCAACAACACAGACTCACGGCAACAACACAGACTCACGGCAACAACACAGACTCACGGCAACAACACAGACTCACAGCAACAACACAGACTCACAGCAACAACACAGACTCACAGCAACAACACAGACTCACAGCAACAACACAGACTCACAGCAACAACACAGACTCACAGCAACAACACAGACTCAAAGCAACAACACAGACTCAAAGCAACAACACAGACTTACAGCAACAACACAGACTCAAAGCAACAACACAGACTTACGGCAACAACACAGACTCAAAGCAACAACACAGACTCACGGCAACAACACAGACTCACGGCAACAACACAGACTCACGGCAACAACACAGACTCACGGCAACAACACAGACTCACGGCAACAACACAGACTCACAGCAACAACACAGACTTACAGCAACAACAAAGACTCACAGCAACAACAACACAGACTCACAGCAACAACATAGACTCACAGCAACAACACAGACTCAAAGCAACAACACAGACTTACAGCAACAACAAAGACTCACAGCAACAACAACACAGACTCACAGCAACAACACAGACTCAAAGCAACAACACAGACTCACGGCAACAACACAGACTCACAGCAACAACACAGACTCACGGCAACAACACAGACTCACAGCAACAACACAGACTCACGGCAACAACACAGACTCACAGCAACAACAACACAGACTCAAAGCAACAACACAGACTCACGGCAACAACACAGACTCACAGCAACAACAACACAGACTCACGGCAACAACACAGACTCAAAGCAACAACACAGACTCACGGCAACAACACAGACTCACAGCAACAACAACACAGACTCACGGCAACAACACAGACTCACGGCAACAACACAGACTCACAGCAACAACAAAAGACTCACAGCAACAACACAGACTCAAAGCAACAACACAGACTCAAAGCAACAACACAGACTCACGGCAACAACAACACAGACTCACAGCAACAACAACAGACTCACAGCAACAACAAAAGACTCACAGCAACAACACAGACTCAAAGCAACAACAACACAGACTCAAAGCAACAACACAGACTCACAGCAACAACAACAGACTCAAAGCAACAACACAGACTCACAGCAACAACAACACAGACTCAAAGCAACAACAACAGACTCAAAGCAACAACACAGACTCACAGCAACAACATAGACTCACAGCAACAACACAGACTCACAGCAACAACACAGACTCACAGCAACAACACAGACTCAAAGCAACAACAACACAGACTCAAAGCAACAACACAGACTCAAAGCAACAACACAGACTCAAAGCAACAACAACACAGACTCAAAGCAACAACACAGACTCACAGCAACAACACAGACTTACAGCAACAACACAGACTCACAGCAACAACACAGACTTACAGCAACAACACAGACTCACAGCAACAACACAGACTCACGGCAACAACACAGACTCACAGCAACAACACAGACTCACAGCAACAACACAGACTCACGGCAACAACAACACAGACTCACAGCAACAACAACAGACTCACAGCAACAACAACAGACTCACAGCAACAACAACAGACTCACGGCAACAACACAGACTCAAAGCAACAACACAGACTCAAAGCAACAACACAGACTCAAAGCAACAACACAGACTCAAAGCAACAACAACACAGACTCAAAGCAACAACACAGACTCAAAGCAACAACACAGACTCAAAGCAACAACAACACAGACTCAAAGCAACAACACAGACTCAAAGCAACAACAACACAGACTCACAGCAACAACAGACTCAAAGCAACAACACAGACTCACAGCAACAACAACACAGACTCACAGCAACAACAACAGACTCAAAGCAACAACACAGACTCAAAGCAACAACAACAGACTCAAAGCAACAACACAGACTCACAGCAACAACACAGACTCACAGCAACAACACAGACTCAAAGCAACAACACAGACTCACAGCAACAACACAGACTCACAGCAACAACAACAGACTCACAGCAACAACACAGACTCAAAGCAACAACAACACAGACTCAAAGCAACACAGACCTCAAAGCAACAACACAGACTCACAGCAACAACAACACAGACTCAAAGCAACAACAACAGACTCACAGCAACAACACAGACTCACAGCAACAACACAGACTCAAAGCAACAACACAGACTCAAAGCAACAACACAGACTCACAGCAACAACAACACAGACTCAAAGCAACAACAACAGACTCACAGCAACAACACAGACTCAAAGCAACAACACAGACTCAAAGCAACAACAACAACAGACTCAAAGCAACAACAACAGACTCAAAGCAACAACACAGACTCAAAGCAACAACAACAACAGACTCAAAGCAACAACACAGACTCACAGCAACAACAACAACAGACTCAAAGCAACAACACAGACTCAAAGCAACAACACAGACTCAAAGCAACAACACAGACTCAAAGCAACAACACAGACTCAAAGCAACAACAACACAGACTCACAGCAACAACAACACAGACTCAAAGCAACAACAACACAGACTCAAAGCAACAACAACACAGACTCAAAGCAACAACAACACAGACTCAAAGCAACAACAACAACAGACTCAAAGCAACAACACAGACTCACAGCAACAACAACACAGACTCAAAGCAACAACAACACAGACTCAAAGCAACAACAACAACAGACTCAAAGCAACAACACAGACTCAAAGCAACAACAACACAGACTCACAGCAACAACAACACAGACTCACAGCAACAACAACAGACTCACAGCAACAACACAGACTCAAAGCAACAACAACACAGACTCAAAGCAACACAGACCTCAAAGCAACAACACAGACTCACAGCAACAACAACACAGACTCAAAGCAACAACAACAGACTCACAGCAACAACACAGACTCAAAGCAACAACACAGACTCACAGCAACAACAACAGACTCACAGCAACAACACAGACTCAAAGCAACAACAACACAGACTCAAAGCAACAACACAGACTCAAAGCAACAACAACACAGACTCAAAGCAACAACACAGACTCAAAGCAACAACAACAACAGACTCAAAGCAACAACACAGACTCACAGCAACAACAACAACAGACTCAAAGCAACAACACAGACTCAAAGCAACAACAACACAGACTCAAAGCAACAACAACACAGACTCACAGCAACAACAACACAGACTCAAAGCAACAACAACACAGACTCAAAGCAACAACAACACAGACTCAAAGCAACAACAACACAGACTCACAGCAACAACAACACAGACTCAAAGCAACAACAACACAGACTCACAGCAACAACAACACAGACTCAAAGCAACAACAACACAGACTCACAGCAACAACAACACAGACTCAAAGCAACAACAACACAGACTCAAAGCAACAACAACAACAGACTCAAAGCAACAACACAGACTCAAAGCAACAACAACACAGACTCAAAGCAACAACAACACAGACTCACAGCAACAACAACACAGACTCACAGCAACAACAACACAGACTCAAAGCAACAACAACACAGACTCAAAGCAACAACAACACAGACTCAAAGCAACAACAACACAGACTCAAAGCAACAACAACACAGACTCAAAGCAACAACAACACAGACTCACAGCAACAACAACACAGACTCACAGCAACAACAACACAGACTCAAAGCAACAACAACACAGACTCAAAGCAACAACAACAACAGACTCAAAGCAACAACACAGACTCAAAGCAACAACAACACAGACTCAAAGCAACAACAACACAGACTCACAGCAACAACAACACAGACTCAAAGCAACAACAACACAGACTCAAAGCAACAACAACACAGACTCAAAGCAACAAAAACACAGACTCACAGCAACAACAACACAGACTCAAAGCAACAACAACACAGACTCAAAGCAACAACAACACAGACTCAAAGCAACAACAACACAGACTCACAGCAACAACAACACAGACTCACAGCAACAACAACAGACTCACAGCAACAACACAGACTCAAAGCAACAACAACACAGACTCACAGCAACAACAACACTCACAGCAACAACAACACAGACTCACAGCAACAACAACACAGACTCAAAGCAACAACAACACAGACTCAAAGCAACAACAACACAGACTCAAAGCAACAACAACACAACAACACAGACTCAAAGCAACAACAACACAGACTCACAGCAACAACAACACTCACAGCAACAACAACACAGACTCACAGCAACAACAACACAGACTCACAGCAACAACAACACAGACTCAAAGCAACAACAACACAGACTCAAAGCAACAACAACACAGACTCAAAGCAACAACAACACAGACTCAAAGCAACAACAACACAGACTCACAGCAACAACAACACAGACTCAAAGCAAAACAACCACAAAGACGTGCAAAACGACAACAAAGAGACTCAAAGACACATAATCAGTCCAAAGAGACACTTTTACATACTTCACATTATTAGTGACATTCCTCCTCGATACACCTTCCCCATGGTCGTACAGGACCATCACACACAACAACGCGTACCTGCTTCTCGCTGAGTGCCGTGATCTTGGCTTGAAGTTCGTGGAGCTGCTTCTTCAGATCTGCGTTCTGAAAACAGGAAACAGTCAGAATCTTCTTCTTCTTCTTCGTGTGTGGAGACAAACAGCTGTTCACGAGTCACTTCTTACCTGAGGGTCCTGCTTCATCTGGGCAACCAGTTTCTGCAGAAGAAGATCAGAGACAGTCAGAGCACAGAGACACCTGCTGGTCACAGACGGGAACTACAGCACTCAGCTGTTTAGACAAGTATTAGGACACGTGTGATGTCATACAAGTATTAGGACACGTGTGATGTCATACAAGTATTAGGACACGTGTGATGTCATACAAGTATTAGGACACGTGTGATGTCATACAAGTATTAGGACACGTGTGATGTCATACAAGTATTAGGACACGTGTGATGTCATACAAGTATTAGGACACGTGTGATGTCATACAAGTATTAGGACACGTGTGATGTCATACAAGTATTAGGACACGTGTGATGTCATACAAGTATTAGGACACGTGTGATGTCATACAAGTATTAGGACACGTGTGATGTCATACAAGTACATAGAAGTGGTTTAGAGTCTCAGTCCCAACTCTCTTTGAGTCTTTCATGAAAACTTTCTGGCAGTCAGCATTTCTGTAGACTTTGCCTGAGGGAATTACCCACGATTCATAGCGGCGTGACATTAACCACGGTTACACACATTGACTCAACAACAACAGCTGTTCCTCTTGTTCATCTGACCTGATGGATTTGGATCTCCACCTTCAGGGCCTCCTGCAACGTCTGGAGCTCCATCATGGATCCAGTCAGTCTGCCAGCTGATCGATCAGCCTACACACACACACACACACACACACACACACACACACACACACACACACACACACACACACACACACACACACACACACACACACACACACACACACACACACACACACACACACACACACACACACACACACACACACACACACACACACACACACACACACACACACACACACACACACACACACACACACACACACACACACACACACATCAACCGCCATACAAAGACTTCCTCTGTGATGCTGACTGTCAAGGTCAACAAAGGTAAAGGCCACCCAGACAGCATCATCACACAGGACGTTCAATATTATCATCATTACAGTAAGAACTGTTATTAATTATGCATAATTTCACGTCTCATAGGGTCCATTGGACCTGGAGGTGTCTGATGCTGGTGAGCCGGCCTCCCATTGGCCCTGCTGATGCCCCGCCCCCCCTCCTCTCTACCTCCTTCTGTTTCATGGATTGGAGTTCCATTCATACATTGTCATATTCATGTAATGTGTTTATGTAACTCTGTAACTCTGTTCATCTGGTCACATGACATCTATTCATCTGTCCATCCGGGGAGAGGGATCCTCCTCTGTTGCTCTCCTGAAGGTTTCTTCACTTTTTTCCCTGTCAAAGGTTATTTTTGGGGAGTTTTTCCTGATCTGATGTGAGGTCAAAGGTCAGGGATGTCGTATGTGTACAGATTGTAAAGCCCTCTGAGGGGAGTTTGTGATTTGTGATATTGGGCTATACAAAATAAACTGATTGAATTGAATACTTCACAAGTGTACTTGTATTACAGTACTAACAGCAGATTAATTATGTATATTAATACTTCATTAGTGTACTTTTACCTTAACACCAACTCCAGTAGGAAAACCATCCAACTGAAGCATTAAAGTGCCGCTGAAAAGAAACACAAAGAAAACATGAATACTATGATATTCCTTCACCTTTTTATAATAAGGAAGCTTATTTAATTACCTTCGTATTCAAATATTAAAGAGGATGCATTTATTATGTAGATAAACTTAAACATAGTAACTTTACTTCATTATTAAAACACATTAAATATACCTTATTCTGATAGAAACACGTGACATTAAATATTACATCTAATTATTATATACTATATCTAATTAATACATTTCTAATTTTTATACATTATATATACTTAATGTAAAACATAAGGTCTCTTTATTTGATAATAAAAGTATTGAACGCTTTAATCCTCTTTAAATAATAAAAAGTAAACAAGTAGAAGTAAAGTTACTTCATTTTCATATATTTACTCCCTGTAAAAACATATATTATACGTAACTTGTATTAAAGGCTGAAACACATTATTTATTATTATATTATATAATAAATGCAGGAAGAGAAGTAAAAATACTAATACACTGAAAGTGATACAAGTATAACTCAATATTACATAAAATACAGAAGTATTATCAGCAGAATGTACTTAAAGTATCAAAAGTACACAAGTGTTGTATTATTATAGAATATTACAGTATTCTGTTCATCAACATGGATTTAAGATACTTTATGTACTATTCATATCTACGGTATAGAACTACATGTACTTCTGATCATTATTTAAACATCCTGAAAGTCAAACAGGAACATGTTTGAATGTAACTTTAGTTAAACTTTATTATTGTTATGAATATTATATTGTTAAACCGGTTCCATGCTAGTGGAGGAGGAGACTCACCACCTGACTGTGGGACTGCACTCCACCCCTCTGTGCTGCCCCTGTCAAACACAACAAGCGCACCTCGTCACAAACAGCACTAAACATCAAGAACAAATATTAAAACGTTCTGCACTAAACATCAAGAACAAATATTAAAACGTTCTGCACTAAACATCAAGAACAAATATTAAAACGTTCTGCACTAAACATCAAGAACAAATATTAAAACGTTCTGGACTAAACATCAAGAACAAATATTAAAACGTTCTGCACTAAACATCAAGAACAAATATTAAAACGTTCTGCACTAAACATCAAGAACACGTCTCTTTGAGTTTTATGAAGAACTAAAATGTTTCTCTGCAAACGCTCCAAGTTTAAAATTGTATTTCTATGTTTTTATGAGAATAACTATAAAAACATGGAAATAAATATCCCTATAACAATTCATAATATAATATATAAGCGCATAACAAATATAACCATACAACAATAGGAATAAGAATAAGGAATAAAAAAGTAAGAATAAAGAATAGGAATAAGAATAAGGAATAAAAAATAAAGAATAGGAATAAGAATAAGGAATAAAAAATAAAGAATAGGAATAAGAATAAGGAATAAAAAATAAAGAATAGGAATAAGAATAAGGAATAAAAAATAAAGAATAGGAATAAGAATAAGAATAAAGAATCAGAATAAAGAAGAAACAAAGAATAAGAATACAAATAAACACTACAAATAAGGAATAGGAATAAAAAAAATAAGAATTAAAAATAAAAATAAAGAATACAAGATAAGAATAGGAATGACAAATAAGAAGAAAGAGGAATAAAGAATAGGAATAAAAAATATGAATAAAGAATGAGAATAGAAATAAAGAATATGAATAAAGATTAAGAATACAAATATGAATAAAGATTAAGAATAAAGAATGAGAATAGAAATAAAGAATATGAATAAAGAATGAGAGGAAATAATAGGAATAAAGATTAAGAATGAGAATAGAAATAAAGAATAGGAATAAAGAATAACAATAAAGATTAAGAATAAAAAATATGAATAAAGATTAAGAATACATTTTAAAGAATAAAGAATGAGAATAGAAATAAAGAATATGAATAAAGAATGAGAATGAAAGGAAAGAATAACAATAAAGATTAAGAATAAAGAATGAGAATAGAAATAAAGAATAGGAAAAAAGGTTAAGAATGAGAATAGAAATAAATAAATAGGAAAGAATAGGAATAAAGATTAAAATAAAAAAAATAGGAATAAAGATGTTGCACATTAAAATATAACGTATTCTTATAAAAAATGTGACATTAAATATTATAAATCAACACACTACAATACATCCAGTCTGCTCTCCCAGTCCACCAGAGACCAGATCCCCAGTCCAACAGAGACCAGATCCCCAGTCCACCAGAGACCAGATCCCCAGTCCAACAGAGACCAGATCCCCAGTCCAACAGAGACCAGATCCCCAGTCCAACAGAGACCAGATCCCCAGTCCAACAGAGACCAGATCCCCAGTCCAACAGAAACCAGATCCCCAGTCCAACAGAGACCAGATCCCCAGTCCAACAGAGACCAGATCCCCAGTCCAACAGAGACCAGATCCCCAGTCCAACAGAGACCAGATCCCCAGTCCAACAGAGACCAGATCCCCAGTCCAACAGAGACCAGATCCCCAGTCCACCAGAGACCAGATCCCCAGTCCAACAGAGACCAGATCCCCCCAGTCCTTCAAAACCTCCACTGGCTCCCCATACAGCAAATAATCCAGTAAAAAGTCTCCTCATCACGACTGTGGCCCAGTGGGGAGCGGGGTCGTCCTTCAGTCAGAGGATCGGAGGTTCGAACCCCGGCTCTGCTAGCCCATGTTGGTGTGTCCTTGGGCAAGGCACTTAACCCCAAAGCGGTCCTGTAGCTACAGAATGTTAGTGCTGATGTGCATGATGTCATGTAGTGTTAAAGACTAGAAAATATCTAAGTACACAACCCTGAACCCCTTCATGCCCCCCACTATGTCCCAGGACTTGGGGGGACAGGGTCTTCTCCATTTCCCCCTCTGGACCTGGACCCCCTCAGGCACTCATCACTCTCCTCTTTAAAACTCATTTATTTAAACCTGAGATGCTTGTTCAGTTTGTTGTTGTTTCTCACTGTGATGTCATCCCTCTTGTTTACATTGTTGTTGTTTCTCACTGTGATGTCATCCCTCTTGTTTACATTGTTGTTGTTTCTCACTGTGATGTCATCCCTCTTGTTTACATTGTTGTTGTTTCTCACTGTGATGTCATCCCTCTTGTTTACATTGTTTTGTTTCTCACTGTGATGTCATCCCTCTTGTTTACATTGTTTTGTTTCTCACTGTGATGTCATCCCTCTTGTTTACATTGTTTTGTTTCTCACTGTGATGTCATCCCTCTTGTTTACATTGTTTTGTTTCTCACTGTGATGTCATCCCTCTTGTTTACATTGTTTTGTTTCTCACTGTGATGTCATCCCTCTTGTTTACATTGTTGTTGTTTCTCACTGTGATGTCATCCCTCTTGTTTACATTGTTGTTGTTTCTCACTGTGATGTCATCCCTCTTGTTTACATTGTTTTGTTTCTCACTGTGATGTCATCCCTCTTGTTTACATTGTTGTTTCTCACTGTGATGTCATCCCTCTTGTTTACATTGTTGTTTCTCACTGTGATGTCATCCCTCTTGTTTACATTGTTTTGTTTCTCACTGTGATGTCATCCCTCTTGTTTACATTGTTGTTGTTTCTCACTGTGATGTCATCCCTCTTGTTTACATTGTTGTTTCTCACTGTGATGTCATCCCTCTTGTTTACATTGTTTTGTTTCTCACTGTGATGTCATCCCTCTTGTTTACATTGTTTTGTTTCTCACTGTGATGTCATCCCTCTTGTTTACATTGTCTTGTTTCTCACTGTGATGTCATCCCTCTTGTTTACATTGTTGTTTCTCACTGTGATGTCATCCCTCTTGTTTACATTGTTTTGTTTCTCACTGTGATGTCATCCCTCTTGTTTACATTGTTTTGTTTCTCACTGTGATGTCATCCCTCTTGTTTACATTGTTTTGTTTCACACTGTGATGTCATCCCTCTTGTTTACATTGTTGTTGTTTCTCACTGTGATGTCATCCCTCTTGTTTACATTGTTTTGTTTCTCACTGTGATGTCATCCCTCTTGTTTACATTGTTTTGTTTCTCACTGTGATGTCATCCCTCTTGTTTACATTGTTTTGTTTCTCACTGTGATGTCATCCCTCTTGTTTACATTGTTTTGTTTCTCACTGTGATGTCATCCCTCTTGTTTACATTGTTTTGTTTCTCACTGTGATGTCATCCCTCTTGTTTACATTGTTGTTGTTTCTCACTGTGATGTCATCCCTCTTGTTTACATTGTTGTTGTTTCTCACTGTGATGTCATCCCTCTTGTTTACATTGTTTTGTTTCTCACTGTGATGTCATCCCTCTTGTTTACATTGTTGTTTCTCACTGTGATGTCATCCCTCTTGTTTACATTGTTGTTTCTCACTGTGATGTCATCCCTCTTGTTTACATTGTTTTGTTTCTCACTGTGATGTCATCCCTCTTGTTTACATTGTTGTTGTTTCTCACTGTGATGTCATCCCTCTTGTTTACATTGTTGTTTCTCACTGTGATGTCATCCCTCTTGTTTACATTGTTTTGTTTCTCACTGTGATGTCATCCCTCTTGTTTACATTGTTTTGTTTCTCACTGTGATGTCATCCCTCTTGTTTACATTGTTTTGTTTCTCACTGTGATGTCATCCCTCTTGTTTACATTGTTGTTTCTCACTGTGATGTCATCCCTCTTGTTTACATTGTTGTTTCACACTGTGATGTCATCCCTCTTGTTTACATTGTTTTGTTTCTCACTGTGATGTCATCCCTCTTGTTTACATTGTTTTGTTTCACACTGTGATGTCATCCCTCTTGTTTACATTGTTTTGTTTCTCACTGTGATGTCATCCCTCTTGTTTACATTGTTTTGTTTCTCACTGTGATGTCATCCCTCTTGTTTACATTGTCTTGTTTCTCACTGTGATGTCATCCCTCTTGTTTACATTGTTGTTTCTCACTGTGATGTCATCCCTCTTGTTTACATTGTTTTGTTTCTCACTGTGATGTCATCCCTCTTGTTTACATTGTTTTGTTTCTCACTGTGATGTCATCCCTCTTGTTTACATTGTTTTGTTTCTCACTGTGATGTCATCCCTCTTGTTTACATTGTTTTGTTTCACACTGTGATGTCATCCCTCTTGTTTACATTGTTGTTGTTGTTTTGTTTCTCACTGTGATGTCATCCTTCTTGTTTACATTGTTTTGTTTCTCACTGTGATGTCATCCCTCTTGTTTACATTGTTGTTGTTTCTCACTGTGATGTCATCCCTCTTGTTTACATTGTTGTTGTTGTTGTTTTGTTTCTCACTGTGATGTCATCTCTCTCGTTTACATTGTTGTTGTTTTGTTTCTCACTGATGATGACATCTCTCTTGTTTACGTTGTTGTTGTTTTGTTTCTCACTGTGATGACGTCATCCCTCTTGTTTACATTGTTTTGTTTCTCACTGTGATGTCATCCCTCTTGTTTACATTGTTGTTGTTTCTCACTGTGATGTCATCCCTCTTGTTTACATTGTTGTTGTTTCTCACTGTGATGTCATCCCTCTTGTTTACATTGTTTTGTTTCTCACTGTGATGTCATCCCTCTTGTTTACATTGTTGTTTCTCACTGTGATGTCATCCCTCTTGTTTACATTGTTGTTTCTCACTGTGATGTCATCCCTCTTGTTTACATTGTTTTGTTTCTCACTGTGATGTCATCCCTCTTGTTTACATTGTTGTTGTTTCTCACTGTGATGTCATCCCTCTTGTTTACATTGTTGTTTCTCACTGTGATGTCATCCCTCTTGTTTACATTGTTTTGTTTCTCACTGTGATGTCATCCCTCTTGTTTACATTGTTTTGTTTCTCACTGTGATGTCATCCCTCTTGTTTACATTGTTTTGTTTCTCACTGTGATGTCATCCCTCTTGTTTACATTGTCTTGTTTCTCACTGTGATGTCATCCCTCTTGTTTACATTGTTGTTTCACACTGTGATGTCATCCCTCTTGTTTACATTGTTTTGTTTCTCACTGTGATGTCATCCCTCTTGTTTACATTGTTTTGTTTCACACTGTGATGTCATCCCTCTTGTTTACATTGTTTTGTTTCTCACTGTGATGTCATCCCTCTTGTTTACATTGTTTTGTTTCTCACTGTGATGTCATCCCTCTTGTTTACATTGTCTTGTTTCTCACTGTGATGTCATCCCTCTTGTTTACATTGTTGTTTCTCACTGTGATGTCATCCCTCTTGTTTACATTGTTTTGTTTCTCACTGTGATGTCATCCCTCTTGTTTACATTGTTTTGTTTCTCACTGTGATGTCATCCCTCTTGTTTACATTGTTTTGTTTCTCACTGTGATGTCATCCCTCTTGTTTACATTGTTTTGTTTCACACTGTGATGTCATCCCTCTTGTTTACATTGTTGTTGTTGTTTTGTTTCTCACTGTGATGTCATCCTTCTTGTTTACATTGTTTTGTTTCTCACTGTGATGTCATCCCTCTTGTTTACATTGTTGTTGTTTCTCACTGTGATGTCATCCCTCTTGTTTACATTGTTGTTGTTGTTGTTTTGTTTCTCACTGTGATGTCATCTCTCTCGTTTACATTGTTGTTGTTTTGTTTCTCACTGATGATGACATCCCTCTTGTTTACATTGTTGTTTCTCACTGTGATGTCATCCCTCTTGTTTACATTGTTTTGTTTCTCACTGTGATGTCATCCCTCTTGTTTACATTGTTTTGTTTCTCACTGTGATGTCATCCCTCTTGTTTACATTGTTTTGTTTCTCACTGTGATGTCATCCCTCTTGTTTACATTGTTTTGTTTCACACTGTGATGTCATCCCTCTTGTTTACATTGTTGTTGTTGTTTTGTTTCTCACTGTGATGTCATCCTTCTTGTTTACATTGTTTTGTTTCTCACTGTGATGTCATCCCTCTTGTTTACATTGTTGTTGTTTCTCACTGTGATGTCATCCCTCTTGTTTACATTGTTGTTGTTGTTGTTTTGTTTCTCACTGTGATGTCATCTCTCTCGTTTACATTGTTGTTGTTTTGTTTCTCACTGTGATGTCATCTCTCTTGTTTACGTTGTTGTTGTTTTGTTTCTCACTGTGATGACGTCATCTCTCTTGTTTACATTGTTGTTGTTTTGTTTCTCACTGATGATGACATCTCTCTTGTTTACATTGTTGTTGTTGTTTCTCACTGTGATGATGACGTCTCTCTTGTTTACATTGTTGTTGTTGTTGTTTTGTTTCTCACTGATGATGTCATCTCTCTCGTTTACATTGTTGTTGTTTTGTTTCTCACTGATGATGACATCTCTCTTGTTTACGTTGTTGTTGTTTTGTTTCTCACTGTGATGATGTCATCTCTCTCGTTTACATTGTTGTTGTTTTGTTTCTCACTGATGATGACATCTCTCTCGTTTACATTGTTGTTGTTTTGTTTCTCACTGTGATGACGTCATCTCTCTTGTTTACATTGTTGTTGTTTTGTTTCTCACTGATGATGACATCTCTCTCGTTTACATTGTTGTTGTTTTGCTTCTCACTGTGATGACGTCATCTCTCTCGTTTACATTGTTGTTTTGTTTCTCACTGATGATGACATCTCTCTCGTTTACATTGTTGTTGTTTTGTTTCTCACTGTGATGACGTCATCTCTCTTGTTTACATTGTTGTTGTTTTGTTTCTCACTGATGATGACATCTCTCTCGTTTACATTGTTGTTGTTTTGCTTCTCACTGTGATGACGTCATCTCTCTCGTTTACATTGTTGTTGTTTTGTTTCTCACTGTGATGACGTCATCTCTCTTGTTTACATTGTTGTTGTTTTGTTTCTCACTGATGATGACATCTCTCTCGTTTACATTGTTGTTGTTGTTTCTCACTGTGATGACGTCATCTCTCGTTTACATTGTTGTTGTTTCTATCGTTTGTTTTTACCACGTAAAGTATCTTGAGTACCTTGTAAAACGCTATACTAATAAAATGTATTATTATTATTATCTTGCAGTATTATTATCTTTGTGCAGTAAAAGTACACAAGTATTATCATCTTTGTGTAGTTAAAGTATCTGTAGTTAAAGTACACAAGTATTATCATCTTTGTGTAGTTAAAGTATCTGTAGTTAAAGTACACAAGTATTATCATCTTTATGTAGTTAAAGTACACAAGTATCATCATATTTGTGTAGTTAAAGTACACAAGTATCATCATATTTGTGTAGTAAAAGTACACAAGTATTATCATCTTTGTGTAGTTAAAGTACACAAGTATCATCATCTTTGTGTAGTTAAAGTACACAAGTATTAACATCTTTGTGTAGTTAAAGTACACAAGTATTATTATCTTTGTGTAGTAAAAGTACACAAGTATTATCATCTTTGTGTAGTTAAAGTATCTGCAGTAAAAGTACACAATTATCATCATCTTTGTGTAGTTAAAGTATCTGCAGTAAAAGTACACAAGTATTATCATCTTTGTGTAGTAAAAGTACACAAGTATTATCATCTTTGTGTAGTTAAAGTATCTGCAGGTAAAAGTACACACGTATTATCATCTTTGTGTAGTTATAGTATCTGGAGTAAAAGTACACAATTATCATCATATTTGTGTAATTAAAGTACACAAGTATTATCATCTTTGTGTAGTTAAAGTACACAAGTATTATCATCTTTGTGTAGTTAAAGTATCTGTAGTTAAAGTACACAAGTATTATCATCTTTGTGTAGTTAAAGTACACAAGTATCATCATCTTTGTGTAGTTAAAGTACACAAGTATCATCATATTTGTGTAGTAAAAGTACACAAGTATTATCATCTTTGTGTAGTTAAAGTACACAAGTATCATCATCTTTGTGTAGTTAAAGTACACAAGTATTAACATCTTTGTGTAGTTAAAGTACACAAGTATTATTATCTTTGTGTAGTTAAAGTACACAAGTATTATTATCTTTGTGTAGTAAAAGTACACAAGTATTATCATCTTTGTGTAGTTAAAGTACACAAGTATCATCATCTTTGTGTAGTTAAAGTACACAAGTATTAACATCTTTGTGTAGTTAAAGTACACAAGTATTATTATCTTTGTGTAGTTAAAGTACACAAGTATTATTATCTTTGTGTAGTAAAAGTACACAAGTATTATCATCTTTGTGTAGTTAAAGTACACAAGTATCATCATCTTTGTGTAGTTAAAGTACACAAGTATTAACATCTTTGTGTAGTTAAAGTACACAAGTATTATCATCTTTGTGTAGTTAAAGTACACAAGTATTAACATCTTTGTGTAGTTAAAGTATCTGCAGTAAAAGTACACAATTATCATCATCTTTGTGTAGTTAAAGTATCTGCAGTAAAAGTACACAAGTATTATCATCTTTGTGTAGTAAAAGTACACACGTATTATCATCGTTGTGTAGTTAAAGTATCTGCAGTAAAAGTACACAAGTATTATTATCTTTGTGTAGTAAAAGTACACAAGTATTATCATCTTTGTGTAGTAAAAGTACACAAGTATTATCATCTTTGTGTAGTAAAAGTACACAAGTATCATCATCTTTGTGTAGTTATAGTATCCGTAGTAAAAGTACACAATTATCATCATCTTTGTGTAGTTAAAGTACACAAGTATCATCTTTGTGTAGTTATAGTATCTGTAGTAAAAGTACACAATTATCATCATCTTTGTGTAGTTAAAGTACACAAGTATCATCTTTGTGTAGTTATAGTATCTGTAGTAAAAGTACACAAGTATCATCATCTTTGTGTAGTTATAGTATCCGTAGTAAAAGTACACAATTATCATCATCTTTGTGTAGTTAAAGTACACAAGTATTATCATCTTTGTGTAGTTAAAGTACACAAGTATTATCATCTTTGTGTAGTTATAGTATCTGTAGTAAAAGTACACAATTATCATCATATTTGTGTAGTAAAAGTACACAAGTATCATCATCTTTGTGTAGTTAAAGTACACAAGTATTATTATCTTTGTGTAGTAAAAGTACACAAGTATTATCATCTTTGTGTAGTTAAAGTATCTGCAGTAAAAGTACACAAGTATTATCATCGTTGTGTAGTTATAGTATCTGCAGTAAAAGTACACAAGTATTATCATCTTTGTGTAGTAAAAGTACACAAGTATTATCATCTTTGTGTAGTTAAAGTATGTGCAGTAAAAGTACACAAGTATTATCATCTTTGTGTAGTTAAAGTATCTGCAGTAAAAGTACACAAGTATTATCATCTTTGTGTAGTAAAAGTACACAAGTATTATCATCTTTGTGTAGTTAAAGTACACAAGTATTATTATCTTTGTGTAGTAAAAGTACACAAGTATTATCATCTTTGTGTAGATAAAGTATCTGCAGTAAAAGTACACAATTATCATCATCTTTGTGTAGTTAAAGTACACAAGTATTATCATCTTTGTGTAGTAAAAGTACACAAGTATTATCATCTTTGTGTAGTTAAAGTATCTGCACTAAAAGTACAATTATTATCATTGTTGTGTAGTTAAAGTATCTGCAGTAAAAGTACACAAGTATTATCATCTTTGTGTAGTAAAAGTACACAAGTATTATCATCTTTGTGTAGTTAAAGTATCTGCAGTAAAAGTACACAAGTATTATCATCTTTGTGTAGTACAAGTACACAAGTATTATCATCTTTGTGTAGTTAAAGTATCTGCAGTAAAAATACACAAGTATTATCATCTTTGTGTAGTAAAAGTACACAAGTATTATCATCTTTGTGTAGTTAAAGTATCTGTAGTTAAAGTACACAAGTATTATCATCTTTGTGTAGTAAAAGTACACAAGTATTATCATCTTTGTGTAGTTAAAGTATCTGCAGTAAAAGTACACACGGATTATCTTCGTGTAGTAAAAGTACACAAGTATCATCATCTTTGTGTAGTTATAGTATCTGTAGTAAAAGTACACAATTATCATCATCTTTGTGTAGTAAAAGTACACAAGTATTATCATCTTTGTGTAGTTAAAGTACACAAGTATTATCATCTTTGTGTAGTTATAGTATCTGCAGTAAAAGTACACAAGTATTATCATCTTTGTGTAGTTAAAGTATCTGCAGTAAAAGTACACAAGTATTATCATCTTTGTGTAGTTAAAGTACACAAGTATTATTATCTTTGTGTAGTAAAAGTATCTGCAGTAAAAGTACACAAGTATTATCATCATCTTTGTGTAGTTATAGTATCTGTAGTAAAAGTACACAAGTATTATCATCTTTGTGTAGTTAAAGTATCTGTAGTAAAAGTACACAAGTATTATTATCTTTGTGTAGTTAAAGTATCTGTAGTAAAAGTACACAAGTATTATTATCTTTGTGTAGTTAAAGTATCTGTAGTAAAAGTACACAATTATCATCATCTTTGTGTAGTAAAAGTACACAAGTATTACCATCTTTGTGTAGTAAAAGTACACAAGTATTATCATCTTTGTGTAGTTAAAGTATCTGCAGTAAAAGTACACAAGTATTATCATCTTTGTGTAGTAAAAGTACACAAGTATTATCATCTTTGTGTAGTTAAAGTATCTGCAGTAAAAGTACACAAGTATTATCATCTTTGTGTAGTTAAAGTACACAAGTATTATCATCTTTGTGTAGTTAAAGTATCTGCAGTAAAAGTACACAAGTATTATCATCTTTGTGTAGTTAAAGTACACAAGTATTATTATCTTTGTGTAGTAAAAGTATCTGCAGTAAAAGTACACAAGTATTATCATCTTTGTGTAGTAAAAGTACACAAGTATTATCATCTTTGTGTAGTAAAAGTACACAAGTATTATTATCTTTGTGTAGTTAAAGTATCTGCAGTAAAAGTACACAAGTATTATCATCTTTGTGTAGTAAAAGTACACAAGTATTATCATCTTTGTGTAGTTAAAGTATCTGCAGTAAAAGTACACAATTATCATCATCTTTGTGTAGTAAAAGTACACAAGTATTATCATCTTTGTGTAGTAAAAGTACACAAGTATCATCATATTTGTGTAGTTAAAGTACACAAGTATTATTATCTTTGTGTAGTAAAAGTACACACGTATTATCATCTTTGTGTAGTAAAAGTACACAAGTACTATCATCATCTTTGTGTAGTTATAGTATCTGTAGTAAAAGTACACAAGTATTATCATCGTTGTGTAGTTAAAGTACACAAGTATTATCATCTTTGTGTAGTTAAAGTATCTGCAGTAAAAGTACACAAGTATTATCATATTTGTGTAGTTAAAGTACACAAGTATTATCATCTTTGTGTAGTTAAAGTACACAAGTATCATCATATTTGTGTAGTTAAAGTACACAAGTATTATTATCTTTGTGTAGTAAAAGTACACAAGTATTATCATCTTTGTGTAGTTAAAGTACACAAGTATCATCATATTTGTGTAGTTAAAGTACACAAGTATTATTATCTTTGTGTAGTAAAAGTACACAAGTATTATCATATTTGTGTAGTTAAAGTATCTGCAGTAAAAGTACACAAGTATTATCATATTTGTGTAGTTAAAGTACACAAGTATTATCATCTTTGTGTAGTTAAAGTACACAAGTATCATCATATTTGTGTAGTTAAAGTACACAAGTATTATTATCTTTGTGTAGTAAAAGTACACACGTATTATCATCTTTGTGTAGTAAAAGTACACAAGTACTATCATCATCTTTGTGTAGTTATAGTATCCGTAGTAAAAGTACACAAGTATTATCATCGTTGTGTAGTTAAAGTACACAAGTATTATCATCTTTGTGTAGTTAAAGTATCTGCAGTAAAAGTACACAAGTATCATCATCTTTGTGTAGTTAAAGTACACAAGTATTATTATCTTTGTGTAGTAAAAGTACACAAGTATTATCATCTTTGTGTAGTAAAAGTACACAAGTATTATCATCTTTGTGTAGTAAAAGTACACAAGTATTATCATCTTCGTGTAGTTAAAATATCTGCAGTAAAAGTACACAAGTATTATCATCTTTGTGTAGTTAAAGTACACAAGTATTATCATCTTTGTGTAGTTAAAGTATCTGTAGTTAAAGTACACAAGTATTATCATCTTTGTGTAGTTAAAGTATCTGTAGTTAAAGTACACAAGTATTATCATCTTTGTGTAGTTAAAGTACACAAGTATTATTATCTTTGTGTAGTAAAAGTACACAAGTATTATCATCTTTGTGTAGTTAAAGTATCTGCAGTAAAAGTACACACGGATTATCTTCGTGTAGTAAAAGTACACAAGTATCATCATCTTTGTGTAGTAAAAGTACACAAGTATCATCATCTTTGTGTAGTTAAAGTACACAAGTATTATTATCTTTGTGTAGTAAAAGTACACAAGTATTATCATCTTTGTGTAGTTAAAGTATCTGCAGTAAAAGTACACAAGTATTATCATCTTTGTGTAGTTAAAGTATCTGCAGTAAAAGTACACAAGTATTATCATCGTTGTGTAGTTATAGTATCTGCAGTAAAAGTACACAAGTATTATCATCTTTGTGTAGTAAAAGTACACAAGTATTATCATCTTTGTGTAGTTAAAGTATGTGCAGTAAAAGTACACAAGTATTATCATCTTTGTGTAGTTAAAGTATCTGCAGTAAAAGTAGACAAGTATTATCATCTTTGTGTAGTTAAAGTATGTGCAGTAAAAGTACACAAGTATTATCATCTTTGTGTAGTTAAAGTATCTGCAGTAAAAGTACACAAGTAGTATCATCTTTGTGTAGTAAAAGTACACAAGTATTATCATCTTTGTGTAGTTAAAGTACACAAGTATTATTATCTTTGTGTAGTAAAAGTACACAAGTATTATCATCTTTGTGTAGATAAAGTATCTGCAGTAAAAGTACACAAGTATTATCATCTTTGTGTAGTTAAAGTATCTGCAGTAAAAGTACAATTATTATCATTGTTGTGTAGTTAAAGTATCTGCAGTAAAAGTACACAAGTATTATCATCTTTGTGTAGTAAAAGTACACAAGTATTATCATCTTTGTGTAGTTAAAGTATCTGCAGTAAAAGTACACAAGTATTATCATCTTTGTGTAGTACAAGTACACAAGTATTATCATCTTTGTGTAGTTAAAGTATCTGCAGTAAAAGTACACAAGTATTATCATCTTTGTGTAGTAAAAGTACACAAGTATTATCATCTTTGTGTAGTTAAAGTATCTGCAGTAAAAGTACACAAGTATTATCATCTTTGTGTAGTAAAAGTACACAAGTATTATCATCTTTGTGTAGTTAAAGTATCTGCAGTAAAAGTACACACGGATTATCTTCGTGTAGTAAAAGTACACAAGTATCATCATCTTTGTGTAGTTATAGTATCTGTAGTAAAAGTACACAATTATCATCATCTTTGTGTAGTAAAAGTACACAAGTATTATCATCTTTGTGTAGTTAAAGTACACAAGTATTATCATCTTTGTGTAGTTATAGTATCTGCAGTAAAAGTACACAAGTATTATCATCTTTGTGTAGTTAAAGTATCTGCAGTAAAAGTACACAAGTATTATCATCTTTGTGTAGTTAAAGTACACAAGTATTATTATCTTTGTGTAGTAAAAGTATCTGCAGTAAAAGTACACAAGTATTATCATCATCTTTGTGTAGTTATAGTATCTGTAGTAAAAGTACACAAGTATTATCATATTTGTGTAGTTAAAGTATCTGCAGTAAAAGTACACAATTATCATCATCTTTGTGTAGTTAAAGTACACAAGTATTATTATCTTTGTGTAGTAAAAGTATCTGCAGTAAAAGTACACAAGTATTATCATCATCTTTGTGTAGTTATACTATCTGTAGTAAAAGTACACAAGTATTATCATCTTTGTGTAGTTAAAGTATCTGTAGTAAAAGTACACAAGTATTATTATCTTTGTGTAGTTAAAGTATCTGTAGTAAAAGTACACAAGTATTATTATCTTTGTGTAGTTAAAGTATCTGTAGTAAAAGTACACAATTATCATCATCTTTGTGTAGTAAAAGTACACAAGTATTACCATCTTTGTGTAGTAAAAGTACACAAGTATTATCATCTTTGTGTAGTTAAAGTATCTGCAGTAAAAGTACACAAGTATTATCATCTTTGTGTAGTAAAAGTACACAAGTATTATCATCTTTGTGTAGTTAAAGTATCTGCAGTAAAAGTACACAAGTATTATCATCTTTGTGTAGTAAAAGTACACAAGTATTATCATCTTTGTGTAGTTAAAGTATCTGCAGTAAAAGTACACAAGTATTATCATCTTTGTGTAGTTAAAGTACACAAGTATTATCATCTTTGTGTAGTTAAAGTATCTGCAGTAAAAGTACACAAGTATTATCATCTTTGTGTAGTTAAAGTACACAAGTATTATTATCTTTGTGTAGTAAAAGTATCTGCAGTAAAAGTACACAAGTATTATCATCTTTGTGTAGTTAAAGTACACAAGTATTATTATCTTTGTGTAGTAAAAGTATCTGCAGTAAAAGTACACAAGTATTATCATCTTTGTGTAGTACAAGTACACAAGTATTATTATCTTTGTGTAGTTAAAGTATCTGCAGTAAAAGTACACAAGTATTATCATCTTTGTGTAGTTAAAGTACACAATTATCATCATCTTTGTGTAGTAAAAGTACACAAGTATTATCATCTTTGTGTAGTTAAAGTACACAAGTATTATTATCTTTGTGTAGTTAAAGTATCTGCAGTAAAAGTACACAAGTATTATCATCTTTGTGTAGTAAAAGTACACAAGTATTATTATCTTTGTGTAGTAAAAGTACACAAGTATTATCATCTTTGTGTAGTTAAAGTATCTGCAGTAAAAGTACACAATTATCATCATCTTTGTGTAGTAAAAGTACACAAGTATTATCATCTTTGTGTAGTAAAAGTACACAAGTATTATCATCTTTGTGTAGTTAAAGTATCTGCAGTAAAAGTACACAAGTATTATCATCTTTGTGTAGTAAAAGTACACAAGTATTATCATCTTTGTGTAGTTAAAGTATCTGCAGTAAAAGTACACAATTATCATCATCTTTGTGTAGTAAAAGTACACAAGTATTATCATCTTTGTGTAGTTAAAGTACACAAGTATTATCATCTTTGTGTAGTTATAGTATCTGCAGTAAAAGTACACAAGTATTATCATCTTTGTGTAGTTAAAGTATCTGCAGTAAAAGTACACAAGTATTATCATCTTTGTGTAGTTAAAGTACACAAGTATTATTATCTTTGTGTAGTAAAAGTATCTGCAGTAAAAGTACACAAGTATTATCATCATCTTTGTGTAGTTATAGTATCTGTAGTAAAAGTACACAAGTATTATCATATTTGTGTAGTTAAAGTATCTGCAGTAAAAGTACACAATTATCATCATCTTTGTGTAGTTAAAGTACACAAGTATTATTATCTTTGTGTAGTAAAAGTATCTGCAGTAAAAGTACACAAGTATTATCATCATCTTTGTGTAGTTATAGTATCTGTAGTAAAAGTACACAAGTATTATCATCTTTGTGTAGTTAAAGTATCTGTAGTAAAAGTACACAAGTATTATTATCTTTGTGTAGTTAAAGTATCTGTAGTAAAAGTACACAAGTATTATTATCTTTGTGTAGTTAAAGTATCTGTAGTAAAAGTACACAATTATCATCATCTTTGTGTAGTAAAAGTACACAAGTATTACCATCTTTGTGTAGTAAAAGTACACAAGTATTATCATCTTTGTGTAGTTAAAGTATCTGCAGTAAAAGTACACAAGTATTATCATCTTTGTGTAGTAAAAGTACACAAGTATTATCATCTTTGTGTAGTTAAAGTATCTGCAGTAAAAGTACACAAGTATTATCATCTTTGTGTAGTAAAAGTACACAAGTATTATCATCTTTGTGTAGTTAAAGTATCTGCAGTAAAAGTACACAAGTATTATCATCTTTGTGTAGTTAAAGTACACAAGTATTATCATCTTTGTGTAGTTAAAGTATCTGCAGTAAAAGTACACAAGTATTATCATCTTTGTGTAGTTAAAGTACACAAGTATTATTATCTTTGTGTAGTAAAAGTATCTGCAGTAAAAGTACACAAGTATTATCATCTTTGTGTAGTTAAAGTACACAAGTATTATTATCTTTGTGTAGTAAAAGTATCTGCAGTAAAAGTACACAAGTATTATCATCTTTGTGTAGTACAAGTACACAAGTATTATTATCTTTGTGTAGTTAAAGTATCTGCAGTAAAAGTACACAAGTATTATCATCTTTGTGTAGTTAAAGTACACAATTATCATCATCTTTGTGTAGTAAAAGTACACAAGTATTATCATCTTTGTGTAGTTAAAGTACACAAGTATTATTATCTTTGTGTAGTTAAAGTATCTGCAGTAAAAGTACACAAGTATTATCATCTTTGTGTAGTAAAAGTACACAAGTATTATTATCTTTGTGTAGTAAAAGTACACAAGTATTATCATCTTTGTGTAGTTAAAGTATCTGCAGTAAAAGTACACAATTATCATCATCTTTGTGTAGTAAAAGTACACAAGTATTATCATCTTTGTGTAGTAAAAGTACACAAGTATTATCATCTTTGTGTAGTTAAAGTATCTGCAGTAAAAGTACACAAGTATTATCATCTTTGTGTAGTAAAAGTACACAAGTATTATCATCTTTGTGTAGTTAAAGTATCTGCAGTAAAAGTACAAACGTATTATCTTCGTGTAGTAAAAGTACACAAGTATCATCATCTTTGTGTAGTTATAGTATCTGTAGTAAAAGTACACAATTATCATCATCTTTGTGTAGTAAAAGTACACAAGTATTATCATCTTTGTGTAGTTAAAGTACACAAGTATTATCATCTTTGTGTAGTTATAGTATCTGCAGTAAAAGTACACAAGTATTATCATCTTTGTGTAGTTAAAGTACACAAGTATTATTATCTTTGTGTAGTAAAAGTATCTGCAGTAAAAGTACACAAGTATTATCATCATCTTTGTGTAGTTATAGTATCTGTAGTAAAAGTACACAAGTATTATTATCTTTGTGTAGTTAAAGTATCTGCAGTAAAAGTACACAAGTATTATCATCTTTGTGTAGTAAAAGTACACAAGTATTATCATCTTTGTGTACAATGGAAATACTCTATTTATGTACAAGTACCTGAAAAAAGACACTTAGATGCTGGATTTGATTAGAAGTACTTTCTGACTAAGAGAAAGTACTTCTCTATGAAATAGAGAAGTATCAGTAGCATGAAACAAAAATACTCGAGTACATACAAGTACCACAAGTTGGTACTTTGTGACTAAGAGGTCACAACCTCTAAACTGAGTATTTAAACCAAACTACTAGTTAAAAAACTTTTGAGTATTCCTAGTTTTCAGTACCTCAGCAGTACGTAAACTCTGGAAAGTACTTGTGTACAAGTGGGACATGAAGTGTTCTGGATAAACTGCATCATCAGATGTGTGTACTAAACTGTGTATAAGTACTATATTACTGTGTATAGTACTGTGTACTGTGTATAAGTACTATAGTACTGTGTACTGTGTATAAGTACCATAGTACTGTGTACTGTGTATAAGTACTATAGTACCATAGTACTGTGTATAAGTACTATAGTACTGTGTACTGTGTATAAGTACCATAGTACTGTGTATAAGTACCATAGTACTGTGTATAGTACTGTGTATAAGTACCATAGTACTGTGTATAAGTACTATAGTACTGTGTATAAGTACCATAGTACTGTGTATAAGTACTATAGTACTATAGTACTGTGTATAAGTACCATAGTACTGTGTATAAGTACCATAGTACTGTGTACTGTGTATAAATACCATAGTACTGTGTATAAGTACCATAGTACTGTGTATAAGTACCATAGTACTGTGTACTGTGTATAAATACCATAGTACTGTGTATAAGTACCATAGTACTGTGTATAAGTACCATAGTACTGTGTACTGTGTATAAATACCATAGTACTGTGTATAAGTACCATAGTACTGTGTACTGTGTATAAATACCATAGTACTGTGTATAAGTACCATAGTACTGTGTATAAGTACCATAGTACTGTGTACTGTGTATAAATACCATAGTACTGTGTATAAGTACCATAGTACTGTGTAAACACCGCCTCCCTCGTGACCTCTAAGGGGCTCCATGTGTCTCTTCACGCCGGACTCCACTCACTAAACACCCGCTTGAAGCCCGGCGCCGCGCGGCCGCTGCCCGGTTAATTGGAGTAATTGTTCCCCCGAGTGGGACACGAAGTTGTCCGGGTATAACTTCCATCGGCCCCCCCTCCCCCCGCCGCAGAGGGCCCAGGAAAGCCGAGGAATAGAAGCTAAAATGGAAGGTTTTCAAGATGAGAGCCGCTCAGTGCGGAGTTCACGATGAAAAGTGTGTTTCTTTTTGTTTGTGCTGCGTAATAAACGTGTTATAACCTCGTTATTACACCTCGGTCTGCAGCTTTATAATAACACCCACCCAACCCCCCTCCTCCACCCCTCCAACCCACCAACCCACCAAGGTGAGCCCTCCCCGGGTGCACCGGGGTCCGGGGCGCCGCTCCGCGGGGGGAGACACGCACCCAAACACCGGGGAGATGTTCCGGAGAACAAGTGGTGCCGTTAGCACGCTAAGCTAACGCTGCTAGCCGCGCTGAGCTAACGCGGACACACCGGAGAACTTCCACCAAAGAGCCGCCGCGATGACAGGAAACACCCGCTGCCGCCGGAGCGGAGCCCCCCGGTACCACCGGAGCGGGGACCCGGTACCAGGACGCCATCGGCCCCCTCCTCTCCTCCTCCCCCCTTCCCTCCGCTCAGCGAGCAGCGGAGGAGGCTGCAAGTTGTCTCGGCCCCTCGTCCTCCAGAACTCCCAGAATAAGAAGCAGCTAAACAGGAACCAGGACCCGCAGCACCAGGACCCGGAGCCCACCGGGCTCGGGCTCGCTCACCTGGCCGCCGCCGCACCGCACACGCACGGATGCAGAAGCATCGCGGCGCACAGGTGGAGTTTGACAACACGGAAGATTAAAGTTATGGAATTAAAAAAAGCCCCAATGTGCACTTACTGAGCAGCAGTCCTCCTCTGGAGTAATTAAATATATAAATGTAAAGAAGCCGATCCGCGGCGCAACCGCAGCGCACGCACGTGCACGCTCTCCACTGCGCGCACAGCTTTGTGTTGTTGCCGTATTTTATGTTTAGTTTCAGCAGATTGGAGTAAAAAAACAGAGAAAACTGAAGCTACAAAACAAGAAGAACTCTTCTTCAATCTCATTCAGCTCGGCAGCCGCAGCACCGCGCGGATCCCTGCGCCGCGGAAGCTGGGGGAAGAGGGGGGCACGAAAAAAACTACTCGCACGTCGAACTCGCACGCGTGGCACCGCGACGGAGCGAGCGACGTGCGCGCGAGCCGCCGTTAAAGTTCGTTAAATCGAACCGATCGGCGGCGCGAGACGCGCAGAAAATGTGTTCGAAAAGCGGACTACTTTTTGTGTCGGTGCGGCGAATTTATTTCACTTTGCCTAAGGAACGGCGGTGCTGCGACTCCCATTGCCTAGGGAAAAAACCCGGATGTAAACTCAGTGAAACTCTATGGAGAGAAAGTCTGCGCGCACACACACACACACGCACGCACGCACGCGTGGAGGAGGTGGAGGTGCAGGAGGTGGAGCAGGAGGAGGTGGAGGTGCAGGACGTGGAGGAGGTGGAGGAGGAGCAGGAGGAGGAGCAGGAGGAGCAGGAGGAGGAGGAGCAGGAGGAGGAGGTGCAGGAGGTGGAGGTGCAGGACGTGGAGGAGGTGGAGGAGGAGGAGCAGGTGGAGGTGCAGGAGGTGGAGGAGGAGCAGGAGGAACCAGGGGTGGAGGTGGAGGTGGAGGTGCAGGTGGAGTTATCAATCAATCAGTGTAATTAATAAATACATGGATGATAATAAAAGTGAAGGAATGTGACAAAGCACAAGTCAAATGTATGAATATATTATATTAATATAACATAATAAACATATATAATATATTAATATGTTATATTATATTATATTAATATAACATAATAAATAAATAACATTAAAAATAATATATAACATGATAAAGATATACCATAATAAACATGATATATAATATATAACATGATATATAAATAAATAACATATTAAACATAATATATAAATATATAACATGATAAATATAATAATAAACATATATAAATAAATAACATAATAAACATGATGTATAAATAAATAACATAATAAACTTGATATATAAATATATAACATGATAAAGATATACCATAATAAACATAATATATAATATATAACATGATAAATAAAAGTATAACATAATGAACATGATATAAAATAAATAACATAATAAACTTGTATATAAATACATAATAAACATGATATATTAATAAACAACATAATAAACATGATATATAAATAAACAACATAATAAACATGATATATAAATAAACAACATGATATATAAATAAACAACATAATAAACATGATATATAAATAAACAACATAATAAACATGATATATAAATAAACAACATAATAAACATGATATATAAATAAACAACATGATATATAAATAAACAACATAATAAACATGATATATAAATAAACAACATAATAAACATGATATATAAATAAACAACATAATAAACATGATATATAAATAAACAACATGATATATAAATAAACAACATAATAAACATGATATATAAATAAACAACATGATATATAAATAAACAACATAATAAACATGATATATAAATAAACAACATAATAAACATGATATATAAATAAACAACATGATATATAAATAAACAACATAATAAACATGATATATAAATAAACAACATGATATATAAATAAACAACATAATAAACATGATATATAAATAAACAACATAATAAACATGATATATAAATAAACAACATGATATATAAATGAACAACATAATAAAAATGATATATAAATAAACAACATAATAAACATGATATATAAATAAACAACATGATAAACATGATATATAAATAAACAACATAATAAACATGATATATAAATAAACAACATGATATATAAATAAACAACATGATAAACATGATATATAAATAAACAACATAATAAACATGATATATAAATAAACAACATGATATATAAATGAACAACACAATAAACATGATATATACTACTGAGTCTATTCTATGTCCCCTTGTATCAACAACACGCTCCTGTAGGTCCGTGCTGTACAACATCAGGAGAACACGTCCTCTTCTTACGCAGAAGGTGGCACAGGTTCTGGTCCAGGTTCTGGTTCAGGTTCTGGTCCATGTTCTGGTCCAGGTTCTGGTCATTTCACACCTAGACTACTGTAACTCCCTCCTGGCAGTGGTGGAACCAGCTCTTCAGTGGATGGAACCAGCTCCTCATGGTGGAACCAGCACCTCATAGTGGAACCAGCTCCTCATGTTGGAACCAGCTCCTCAGTGGTGGAACCAGCACCTCATAGTGGAACCAGCTCCTCAGTGGTGGAACAAGCTTCTCAATGGTGGAACCAGCTCCACATTGGTGGAACCAGCTCCTCAGTGGTGGAACCAGCACCTCATGGTGGAAACAGCTCCTCATTCGTGGAACGAGCTCCTCAGTGGTGGAACCAGCTCCCCAGTGGTGGAAACAGCTCCTCATGGTGGAACCAGCTCCTCATGGTGGAAACAGCTCCACATTGGTGGAACAAGCTCCTCAGTGGTGGAACCAGCTCCTCAGTGGATGGAACCAGCTCCTCAGTGGTGGAACCAGCTCTTCAGTGGATGGAACAAGCTCCTCAGTGGTGGAACCAGCTCCTCAGTGGATGGAACCAGCACCTCATGGTGGAAACAGCTCCTCATTCGTGGAACGAGCTCCTCAGTGGTGGAACCAGCTCCCCAGTGGTGGAACCAGCTCCTCATGGTGGAACCAGCTCCTCATGGTGGAAACAGCTCCTCATTCGTGGAACGAGCTCCTCAGTGGTGGAACCAGCTCCCCAGTGGTGGAACCAGCTCCTCAGTGGTGGAACCAGCTCCTCAGTGGATGGAACCAGCACCTCATGGTGGAAACAGCTCCTCATTCGTGGAACGAGCTCCTCAGTGGTGGAACCAGCTCCCCAGTGGTGGAACCAGCTCCTCATGGTGGAACCAGCTCCTCATGGTGGAAACAGCTCCACATTGGTGGAACAAGCTCCTCAGTGGTGGAACCAGCTCATCAGTGGATGGAACCAGCTCCTCAGTGGTGGAACCAGCTCTTCAGTGGATGGAACAAGCTCCTCAGTGGTGGAACCAGCTCCTCAGTGGATGGAACCAGCTCCCCATGGTGGAACCAGCTCCTCATGGTGGAACCAGCTCCTCAGTGCTGTAACAAGCTCCTCAGTGGTGGAACCAGCTCCTCAGTGGGTGGAACCAGCTCCTCATGGTGGAACCAGCTCCTCAGTGGATGGAACCAGCTCCTCATGGTGGAACCAGCTCCTCATTGGTGTTACCTCATGGTGGAACCAGCTCCTCATTGGTGGAACCAGCTCCTCATGGTGGAACCAGCTCCTCAGTGGATGGAACCAGCTCCTCATGGTGGAACCAGCTCCTCATGGTGGAACCAGCTCCTCAGTGGTGGAACCAGGTCCTCAGTGGTGGAACCAGCTCCTCATGGTGGAACCAGCACCTCGTGGTGGGACCTGCTCGTCATGGTGGAACCAGCTCCTCAGTGCTGGAACAAGCTCCTCAGTGGATGGAACCAGCTCCTCAGTGGTGGAACCAGCTCCTCAGTGCTGGAACAAGCTCCTCAGTGGTGGAACCAGCTCCTCAGTGGTGGAACCAGCTCCTCATGGTGGAACCAGCACCTCATGGTGGGACCTGCTCCTCATGTTGGAACCAGCTCCTCAGTGGTGGAACCAGCACCTCATAGTGGAACCAGCTCCTCATGGTGGAACCAGCACCTCATGGTGGGACCTGCTCCTCATGTTGGAACCAGCTCCTCAGTGGTGGAACCAGCACCTCATAGTGGAACCAGCTCCTCAGTGGTGGAACAAGCTTCTCAATGGTGGAACCAGCTCCACATTGGTGGAACCAGCTCCTCAGTGGTGGAACCAGCACCTCATGGTGGAAACAGCTCCTCATTCGTGGAACGAGCTCCTCAGTGGTGGAACCAGCTCCCCAGTGGTGGAACCAGCTCCTCATGGTGGAACCAGCTCCTCATGGTGGAAACAGCTCCACATTGGTGGAACAAGCTCCTCAGTGGTGTTACCTCATGGTGGAACCAGCTCCTCATTGGTGGAACCAGCTCCTCATGGTGGAACCAGCTCCTCAGTGGATGGAACCAGCTCCTCATGGTGGAACCAGCTCCTCAGTGGTGGAACCAGGTCCTCAGTGGTGGAACCAGCTCCTCATGGTGGAACCAGCACCTCGTGGTGGGACCTGCTCCTCATGGTGGAACCAGCTCCTCAGTGCTGGAACAAGCTCCTCAGTGGATGGAACCAGCTCCTCATGGTGGAACCAGCTCCTCAGTGCTGGAACAAGCTCCTCAGTGGATGGAACCAGCTCCTCAGTGGTGGAACCAGCTCCTCATTGGTGGAACCAGCTCCTCATGGTGGAACCAGCTCCTCAGTGGATGGAACCAGCTCCTCATGGTGGAACCAGCTCCTCAGTGGTGGAACCAGCTCCTCATGGTGGAACCAGCACCTCGTGGTGGGACCTGCTCCTCATGGTGGAACCAGCTCCTCAGTGCTGGAACAAGCTCCTCAGTGGATGGAACCAGCTCCTCATGGTGGAACCAGCTCCTCAGTGCTGGAACAAGCTCCTCAGTGGATGGAACCAGCTCCTCAGTGGTGGAACCAGCTCCTCAGTGGTGGAACCAGCTCCTCATGGTGGAACCAGCACCTCATGGTGGGACCTGCTCCTCATGTTGGAACCAGCTCCTCAGTGGTGGAACCAGCACCTCATAGTGGAACCAGCTCCTCAGTGGTGGAACAAGCTTCTCAATGGTGGAACCAGCTCCACATTGGTGGAACCAGCTCCTCAGTGGTGGAACCAGCACCTCATGGTGGAAACAGCTCCTCATTCGTGGAACGAGCTCCTCAGTGGTGGAACCAGCTCCTCATGGTGGAAACAGCTCCACATTGGTGGAACCAGCTCCTCAGTGGTGGAACCAGCTCCTCATGGTGGAACCAGCTTCTCATGGTGGAACCAGCTTCTCAGTGTGGGAACAAGCTCCTCAGTGGTGGAACAAGCTCCTCAGTGGATGGAACCAGCTCCTCAGTGCTGGAACCAGCTCCTCGTGGTGGAACAAGCTCCTCAGTGGTGGAACAAGCTCCTCATGGTGGAACCAGCTCCTCAGTGGTGGAACGAGCTTCTCAATGGTGGAACCAGCTCCTGATTGGTGGAACCAGCTCCTCAGTGGTGGAACCAGCTTCTCAGTGTGGGAACAAGCTCCTCAGTGGTGGAACAAGCTCCTCAGTGGATGGAACCAGCTCCTCAGTGCTGGAACCAGCTCCTCGTGGTGGAACAAGCTCCTCAGTGGTGGAACAAGCTCCTCAGTGGATGGAACCAGCTCCTCAGTGCTGAAACAAGCTCCTCATGGTGGAACCAGCTCCTCAGTGGTGGAACGAGCTTCTCAATGGTGGAACCAGCTCCTGATTGGTGGAACCAGCTCCTCAGTGGTGGAACCAGCTTCTCAATGGTGGAACCAGCTCCTCAGTGGTGGAACCAGCACCTCATGGTGGAACCAGCTCCTCAGTGGTGGAACCAGCACCTCATGGTGGAACCAGCTCCTCAGTGGTGAAACCAGCTCCTCAGTGGTGGAACCAGCACCTCATGGTGGAACCAGCTCCTCAGTGGTGGAACCAGCACCTCATGGTGGAACCAGCTCCTCAGTGGTGAAACCAGCTCCTCATGGTGGAACCAGCTCCTCAGTGGTGGAATGGAGCTTCTCAATGGTGGAACCAGCTCCTCAGTGGTGGAACCAGCTCCTGATTGGTGGAACCAGCACCTCATCGTGGAAACAGCTCCTCATTCGTGGAACCAGCTTCTCAGTGGTGGAACGAGCTTCTCAATGGTGAAACCAGCTTCTCAGTGCTGGAACAAGCTCCTCAGTGGTGGAACAAGCTCCTCAGTGGTGGAACAAGCTCCTCAGTGGTGGAACGAGCTCCTCAGTGGTGGAACAAGCTCCTCAGTGGTGGAACCAGCTTCTCAGTGGTGGAACGAGCTTCTCAATGGTGAAACCAGCTTCTCAGTGCTGGAACAAGCTCCTCAGTGCTGGAACCAGCTCCTCAGTGGTGGAACCAGCTCCTCAGTGGTGGAACGAGCTCCTCAGTGGTGGAACAAGCTCCTCAGTGGTGGAACCAGCTCCTCATGGTGGAACCAGCTCCTCATTGGTGTTACCTCATGGTGGAACCAGCTCCTCATTGGTGGAACCAGCTCCTCATTGTGGAACCAGCTCCTCATTGGTGTTACCTCATGGTGGAACCAGCTCCTCATTGGTGGAACCAGCTCCTCATGGTGGAACGAGCTCCTCATGGTGGAACCAGCACCTCGTGGTGGAACCAGCTCCTCAGTGCTGGAACAAGCTCCTCAATGGTGGAACCAGCTCCTCATGGTGGAACCAGCTCCTCAGTGGTGGAACCAGCTCCTCATGGTGGAACCAGTTCCTCATTGGTGGAACGAGCTCCTCATGGTGGAACCAGCTCCTCATGGTGGAACCAGCTCCTCATTCGTGTTACCTCATGGTGGAACCAGCTCCTCATTGGTGGAATCAGCTCCTCATGGTGGAACAAGCTCCTCATGGTGGAACCAGCACCTCGTGGTGGAACCAGCTCCTCAGTGCTGGAACGAGCTCCTCAATGGTGGAACCAGCTCCTCATGGTGGAACCATCTCCTCAGTGGTGGAACCAGCTCCTCATGGTGGAACCAGTTCCTCATTGGTGGAACGAGCTCCTCATGGTGGAACGATATTCTCAATGATGGAACCAGCTCCTCATGGTGGAACCAGCTCCTCATGGTGGAACCAGCTCCTCATGGTGGAACCAGCTCCTCAGTGGTGGAACCAGGTCCTCAGTGGTGGAACCAGCTCCTCATGGTGGAACCAGCTCCTCAGTGGTGGAACCAGCTCATCATGGTGGATTGTATTATGGTATTACTTATGGTATTATGGTAATACTCATTGTAATACTCATGGTATTATTCATGGTATTATGGTAATACTCATGGTATTACTTATGGTATTATGGTAATACTCATTGTAATACTCATGGTATTATTTATGGTATTATGGTAATACTCACGGTATTACTTATGGTATTATGGTAATACTCATTGTAGAACTTATGGTATTATGGTAATACTCATTGTAGAACTTATGGTATTATGGTAATACTCATGGTAATACTTATGGTATTACTTATTGGTATTTTTGTAGTTTTAGCTTTCTTGAAGAAATGTTACTTTCTTGATTGAGTTACTGTGTCTCTACTGTGTATGTACTTAGTCTCTACTGTGTCTCTACTGTATCTCTATTATGTCTCTATTGTGTCTATATTGTGTCTCTACTGTGTCTATATTGTGTCTCTATTATGTCTCTACTGTGTCTCTACTGTGTCTCTACTGTATCTCTATTATGTTTCTATTGTGTCTATATTGTGTCTCTACTGTGTCTATATTGTGTCTCTATTATGTCTCTACTGTGTCTCTACTGTGTCTCTACTGTATCTCTATTATGTCTCTATTGTGTCTATATTGTGTATCTACTGTGTCTATATTGTGTCTCTACTGTATCTCTATTATGTCTCTATTGTGTCTATATTGTGTATCTATTGTGTCTATATTGTGTCTTTACTGTGTCTCTACTATGTCTCTACTGTGTCTATATTGTGTCTCTATTATGTCTATATTGTGTCTCTATTATGTATCTACTGTGTCTCTATTATGTCTCTATTGCGTCTATATTGTGTATCTACTGTGTATCTATTATGTCTATATTGTGTCTCTATTGCGTCTATATTGTGTATCTACTGTGTATCTACTGTGTCTCTACTGTATCTCTACTATATCTCTACGGTGTCTCTACTGTGTCTCTATTATGTCTCTATTATTACTCTACTGTGTCTCTATTATGTCTCTACTATGTCTATACTGTGTCTCTACTGTGTCTCTATTATGTCTCTATTGTGTCTATATTGTGTCTCTATTGTATCTCTATTGTGTCTATATTGTGTCTTTACTGTGTCTCTACTATGTCTCTACTGTGTCTATATTGTGTCTCTATTATGTCTATATTGTGTCTCTATTATTACTCTACTGTGTCTCTATTATGTCTCTACTATGTCTATACTGTGTCTCTACTGTGTCTCTATTATGTCTCTACTATGTCTATACTGTGTCTCTACTGTGTCTCTATTATGTCTCTATTGCGTCTCTATTGTGTATCTACTGTGTATCTACTGTATCTCTACTATATCTCTACTATATCTCTACGGTGTCTCTACTGTGTCTCTATTATGTCTCTATTATTACTCTACTGTGTCTCTATTATGTCTCTACTATGTCTATACTGTGTCTCTACTGTGTCTCTATTATGTCTCTATTATGTCTCTATTATGTCTCTATTGTGTCTATATTGTGTCTCTATTGCGTCTCTATTGCGTCTCTACTGTGTCTCTACTGTGTCTTTAGTTAGTCTCTACTGTGTGTCTGCTGGAGACGCAGTGACTGAGAGGAACCACTAGAGGGAGGTAGAGATTAACCTTCATTATAATACAGGTAGATGAAATCAAGCATTCTGATTGGTTGGGAGTGAGTCACGGGGTGTACTTCTTCAGCCATAATGTCCTGTTTACATTAATCTGAGGTTCCATATCAGTGGAACACAAAAGGCCGTTAGTTTCATTTCAAGCTTCACAGAAACATGTTTGATGAACTTTGATATTTTGGTGATGGGTAGAAGGAGAGGACCTTCAGGTGGACGTCATGCTGCCGTGGATAAGAAAGACATTGAGACCTATGAAAGGTTCTATGTATGCTGATGGGTAGAAGAAGAGGACCTTCAGGTGGACGTCATGCTGCCGTAGATAAGAAAGACATTGAGACCTATGAAAGGTTCTATGTATGCTGATGGGTAGAAGGAGAGGACCTTCAGGTGGACGTCATGCTGCCGTAGATAAGAAAGACATTGAGACCTATGAAAGGTTCTATGTATGCTGATGGGTAGAAGAAGAGGACCTTCAGGTGGACATCATGCTGCCGTAGATAAGAAAGACATTGAGACCTATGAAAGGTTCTATGTATGCTGATGGGTAGAAGGAGAGGACCTTCAGGTGGACATCATGCTGCCGTAGATAAGAAAGACATTGAGACCTATGAAAGGTTCTATGTATGCTGATGGGTAGAAGAAGAGGACCTTCAGGTGGACATTGAGACCTATGAAAGGTTCTATGTATGCTGATGGGTAGAAGAAGAGGACCTTCAGGTGGACATTGAGACCTATGAAAGGTTCTATGTATGCTGATGGGTAGAAGAAGAGGACCTTCAGGTGGACATTGAGACCTATGAAAGGTTCTATGTATGCTGATGGGTAGAAGGAGAGGACCTTCAGGTGGACGTCATGCTGCCGTAGATAAGAAAGACATTGAGACGCCGTATTCGTCACCTTGTGGCCCCGCCCTAAAGCATCTCCTGCTTTATGGTCTGTTTGACTCTAAATGACCATAATTTACTAAATGAACATCATTCTGTATTGAAGAAGACTTGAAACTAGAGATTGAGACCAAAAACTAATGTTTACAATGTTTACTGAGGGAATACATCAAGAGAAGTAGAGTCATTTATATAGACTTCTATACAACCAGAGGAGTCGCCCCCTGGTGGTCAGTAGAGAGAATGCAGCTTTAACACATGAAGCATAGACTTCTATACAACCAGAGGAGTCGCCCCCTGATGGTCAGGAGAGAGAATGCAGCTTTAAGACATGAAGCATAGACTTCTATACAACCAGAGGAGTCGCCCCGTGGTGGTCAGGAGAGAGAATGCAGCTTTAACACATGAAGCATAGACTTCTATACAACCAGAGGAGTCGCCCCCTGCTGATCAGGAGAGAGAATGCAGCTTTAACACATGAAGCATAGACTTCTATACAACCAGAGGAGTCGCCCCCTGCTGGTCAGGAGAGAGAATGCAGCTTTAACACATGAAGCATAGACTTCTATACAACCAGAGGAGTCACCCCCTGGTGGTCAGGAGAGAGAATGAAGCTTTAACACATGAAGCATAGACTTCTATACAACCAGAGGAGTCACCCCCTGGTGGTCAGGAGAGAGAATGCAGCTTTAACACATGAAGCATAGACTTCTATAAAACCAGAGGAGTCGCCCCCTGGTGGTCAGGAGAGATAATGCAGCTTTAACACATGAAGCATAGACTTCTATACAACCAGAGGAGTCGCCCCCTGGTGGTCAGGAGAGAGAATGCAGCTTTAACACATGAAGCATAGACTTCTATACAACCAGAGGAGTCGCCCCCTGGTGGTCAGGAGAGAGAATGCAGCTTTAACACATGAAGCATAGACTTCTATACAACCAGAGGAGTCGCCCCCTGGTGGTCAAGAGAGAGAATGCAGCTTTAACACATGAAGCATAGACTTCTATACAACCAGAGGAGTCGCCCCCTGGTGGTCAGGAGAGAGAATGCAGCTTTAACACATGAAGCATAGACTTCTATACAACCAGAGGAGTCGGCCCCTGGTGGTCAGGAGAGAGAATGCAGCTTTAACACATGAAGCATAGACTTCTATACAACCAGAGGAGTCACCCCCTGGTGGTCAGGAGAGAGAATGCAGCTTTAACACATGAAGCACAGACTTCTATACAGCATGATGTTCATTTAGTAAATGATGGTCATCCCTTTCACCCAATCAGAGAGCAGAGCACCATCTGATGGGTAATGACTTCCTGTCCTCGTCTATAACGTTAACGTCTCTGCTCTCCTTTGAAGAGCAGTTCAAACACCCTGAACCAATCAGGAGGCTTTGATGCTGCCGGAGACCAACACAGTCAGAAGCTTCAAACGATGTCCTTCATGAAGCTCTTTATGAGCTCTATGGATCGGCCATCATTAATCTCTGACCTCCTCCATCGAGATGGATTTTGATAACTAAACCTGTGAAGCTGTGTGACTTTATCTCCATAATATCTCATACGTTTCAATTTAAAACTATAATCCAACACACATAATCCATTTATTTATTCATCCATTTACATTGTCATATTCATGTAATGTGTTTATGTAACTCTGTAACTCTGTTCATCTGGTCACATGACATCTATTCATCTGTCCATCCGGGGAGAGGGATCCTCCTCTGTTGCTCTCCTGAAGGGTTCTTCACTTTTTTCCCTGTCAAAGGTTATTTTTGGGAGTTTTTCCTGATCTGATGTGAGGTCAAAGGTCAGGGATGTCGTATGTGTACAGATTGTAAAGCCCTCTGAGGGGAGGTTGTGATTTGTGATATTGGGCTATACAAAATAAACTGAATTGAATTGAAAATAGTAAAAGTATTATGGTAGTATTAATATTATGAACAGCTACGGGAGACCTTTTGAAGTGTGTTGCTCAAAGACACATTGACATGTCAGAGCCGGGGATCGAACCACCGATCCTCTCATTGAAGAACCACCCTGCTCTCCACTGAGCCATCTGATGACATCATCACAGTATCAACTCCTCCTTCAGCTCCTCCTTCAGCTCCTCCTTCAGCTCCTTCTTCAGCTCCTCCTTCTTCAGCTCCTTCTTCAGCTCCTCCTCCTTCAGCTCCTCCTTCAGCTCCTCCTTCTTCAGCTCCTTCTTCAGCTCCTCCTTCTTTAGCTCCTCCTCCTTCTTCAGCTCCTCAATCACCCAGCTTCAGCTCCTCCTTCAGCTCCTCCATCACCCAGCTTCAGCTCCTCCTTCAGCTCCTTCTTCAGCTCCTCCTTCAGCTCCTTCTTCTTCAGCTCCTCCTTCAGCTCCTCCTCCTTCAGCTCCTCCTTCAGCTCCTCCTTCTTCAGCTCCTTCTTCAGCTCCTCCTTCTTTAGCTCCTCCTCCTTCTTCAGCTCCTCAATCACCCAGCTTCAGCTCCTCCTTCAGCTCCTCCATCACCCAGCTTCAGCTCCTCCTTCAGCTCCTTCTTCAGCTCCTCCTTCAGCTCCTTCTTCTTCAGCTCCTCCTTCAGCTCCTTCTTCAGCTCCTCCTTCAGCTCCTCCTTCAGCTCCTTCTTCAGCTCCTCCTTCAGCTCCTCCTTCAGCTCCTCCTTCTTCAGCTCCTCCTTCAGCTCCTTCTTCAGCTCCTCCTTCTTCAGCTCCTCCTTCAGCTCCTTCTTCAGCTCCTCCTCCTTCTTCAGCTCCTCAATCACCCAGCTTCAGCTCCTCCTTCAGCTACTCCTTCAGCTCCTTCTTCAGCTCCTCCTTCAGCTCCTCCATCACCCAGCTTCAGCTCCTCCTTCAGCGCCTCCATCACCCAGCTTCAGCTCCTCCTTCAGCTCCTTCTTAAGCTCCTCCTTCAGCTCCTCCTTCAGCTCCTCCATCACCCAGCTTCAGCTCCTCCTTCAGCTCCTCCATCACCCAGCTTCAGCTCCTCCTTCAGCTACTCCTTCAGCTCCTTCTTCAGCTCCTCCTTCAGCTCCTTCTTCTTCAGCTCCTCCTTCAGCTCCTTCTTCAGCTCCTCCTTCAGCTCCTCCTTCAGCTCCTTCTTCAGCTCCTCCTTCAGCTCCTCCTTCAGCTCCTCCTTCTTCAGCTCCTCCTTCAGCTCCTTCTTCAGCTCCTCCTTCTTCAGCTCCTCCTTCAGCTCCTTCTTCAGCTCCTCCTCCTTCTTCAGCTCCTCAATCACCCAGCTTCAGCTCCTCCTTCAGCTACTCCTTCAGCTCCTTCTTCAGCTCCTCCTTCAGCTCCTCCATCACCCAGCTTCAGCTCCTCCTTCAGCGCCTCCATCACCCAGCTTCAGCTCCTCCTTCAGCTCCTTCTTCAGCTCCTCCTTCAGCTCCTCCTTCAGCTCCTCCTTCAGCTCCTCCTTCTTCAGCTCCTCCTTCAGCTACCTGTTCATGTACTCTGTGTACTACCTGTTCATGTACTCTGTGTACTACCCGTTCATGTACTCTGTGTACTACCTGTTCATGTACTCTGTGTACTACCTGTTCATGTACTCTGTGTACTACCTGTTCATGTACTCTGTGTACTACCTGTTCATGTACTCTGTGTACTACCCGTTCATGTACTCTGTGTACTACCTGTTCATGTACTCTCTGTGTACTACCTGTTCATGTACTCTGTGTACTACCTGTTCATGTACTCTGTGTACTACCCGTTCATGTACTCTGTGTACTACCTGTTCATGTACTCTCTGTGTACTACCTGTTCATGTACTCTGTGTACTACCCGTTCATGTACTCTGTGTACTACCTGTTCATGTACTCTGTGTACTACCTGTTCATGTACTCTGTGTACTACCTGTTCATGTACTCTGTGTACTACCTGTTCATGTACTATGTGTACTACCTGTTCATGTACTCTGTGTACTACCTGTTCATGTACTCTGTGTACTACCCGTTCATGTACTCTGTGTACTACCTGTTCATGTACTCTCTGTGTACTACCTGTTCATGTACTCTGTGTACTACCTGTTCATGTACTCTGTGTACTACCCGTTCATGTACTCTGTGTATTACCTGTTCATGTACTCTGTGTATTACCTGTTCATGTACTCTGTGTACTACCTGTTCATGTACTCTGTGTACTACCTGTTCATGTACTCTGTGTACTACCTGTTCATGTACTCTGTGTACTACCTGTTCATGTACTCTGTGTACTACCTGTTCATGTACTCTGTGTACTACCTGTTCATGTACTCTGTGTACTACCTGTTCATGTACTATGTGTACTACCTGTTCATGTACTCTGTGTACTACCTGTTCATGTACTCTGTGTACTACCTGTTCATGTACTCTGTGTACTACCCGTTCATGTACTCTGTGTACTACCTGTTCATGTACTCTGTGTACTACCTGTTCATGTACTCTGTGTACTACCTGTTCATGTACTCTGTGTACTACCTGTTCATGTACTCTGTGGAGAGAAGACTCCTTCTGGTCCTGATGAAGCTTTTTAATTGGCTTTCAAAAATACCCCAAGTTCCAGGAGGAGGAGGAGGAGGAGGAGGAGGAAAAGGACGTGAAGGAGGATGAGGAGGATGAGGAGGATGAGGATGAGGAGGAGGAGGAGGATGAGGAGGAGGAGGAGGAGGAAAAGGACGTGAAGGAGGATGAGGAGGATGAGGAGGATGAGGATGAGGAGGAGGAGGAGGATGAGGAGGAGGAGGAGGAGGAAAAGGACGTGAAGGAGGATGAGGAGGAGGAGGAGGAGGAGGAGGATGAGGAGGAGGAGGAGGAGGAGGAGGAGGAAAAGGACGTGAAGGAGGATGAGGAGGAGGAGGAGGAGGAGGAAAAGGACGTGAAGGAGGATGAGGAGGATGAGGAGGATGAGGAGGAGGAGGAGGATGAGGAGGAGGAGGATGAGGAGGAGGAAAAGGACGTGAAGGAGGATGAGGAGGATGAGGAGGAGGAGGAGGAGGAGGAGGAGGAGGAGGAGGAGGAGGAGGAAAAGGACGTGAAGGAGGATGAGGAGGAGGAGGAGGAGGAAAAGGACGTGAAGGAGGAGGAGGAGGAGGAGGAGGAGGATGAGGAGGAGGAGGAAAAGGACGTGAAGGAGGATGAGGAGGAGGATGAGGAGGAGGAAAAGGACGTGAAGGAGGATGAGGAGGAGGAGGAGGAGGAGGAGGAGGAGGAGGAGGAAAAGGACGTGAAGGAGGATGAGGAGGAGGAGGAGGAGGAGGAAAAGGACGTGAAGGAGGATGAGGAGGAGGAGGAGGAGGAGGAGGAGGATGAGGAGGAGGAGGAAAAGGACGTGAAGTAGGATGAGGGGGAGGAGGAGGAGGAGGATGAGGAGGAGGAGGATGAGGAGGAGGAGGAAAAGGACGTGAAGGAGGATGAAGGGGAGGAGGAGGATGAGGAGGAGGAGGAGGAAAAGGACGTGAAGGAGGAGGAGGAGGAGGAGGAGGAGGAGGAGGAGGAGGAGGAGGAAAAGGACGTGAAGGAGGATGAGGGGGAGGAGGAGGAGGAGGATGAGGAGGAGGAGGAAAAGGACGTGAAGGAGGATGAAGGGGAGGAGGAGGATGAGGAGGAGGAGGAGGAAAAGGACGTGAAGGAGGATGAAGGGGAGGAGGATGAGGAGGATGAGGAGGAGGAGGAAAAGGATGTGAAGGAGGAGGAGGGGGAGGAGGAGGAGGAGGAAGAGGAGGAGGAGGAAGAGGAGGAGGAGGAAGAGGAGGAGGAGGAGGAGGAAAAGGAGGAGGATGAGGAGGATGAGGAGGAGGAGGAAAAGGAAGAGGAAGAGGAGGAGGAGGAAGAGGAAGAGGAGGAGGAAAAGGAGGAGGAGGGAGGAGGAGGAGGAGGAGGAGGAAAAGGAGGAGGAGGAGGAAGAGGAGGAGGAGGAAGAGGTGAGTCTGCGGCCATGAGAGTGAACTCTCTCTCTCCATATTTATGTAAACTATGATGAAGATGATGATGAAGGGGAGAGAATGAGTTAATGTCCTCCTCCTCCTCCTCCTCCTCCTCTTTTAGCAGCTGCAAAGCCTCAGAAGCTCCAGCAGGTGGCCGAGCACTCACCTCACCCTCTCGGCCAATCAGAGCGGCGGAGCTGGATGTGGGTGGGGCGTACCAAAAAGAGAGGGAGAGCTGAGATAAAAGTGGAAGAACAGAGACTCTGGACCGAGGACAGGAAGCTGAGCTGAGAAGAGGAGGAGGAGGAGAGGAGGAGGAGGAGGAGGAGGAGAAGAAGAAGAAGAAGAAGAAGAAGAAGAAGAGGAGGAGGAGGAGGAGTGCAGCTCCTGCTACACACTTCTTCTTTCTTGGTTTTCTGTCAGGGTTCAAACTTCCTGGATCTGCTGGTGAGCTGAGGAGAAAGAGGAGGTCTGTGAGGAGGAGCCTCCTCATGCTGTTGAGAGAAGGAAGGAAGGGAGGAAGTAAGGAAGCCAGTTTAGACAACTCCTCGGCTGAAACAGTTGGTTTCGTGCTTCCTGCTTCCTGCTTCCTGCTTCCTGCTGTGGGCTGAAGCTCCACTTCCTGCTCTCAGAATGTGTGCCGGCTCGTGAGGAGCAGGAGGGCAGCGATGGAGCCCGAGGAGGAGCAGCCCGAGGAGGAGCATCCTGAGGAGGTGCAGCCCGAGGAGGAGCAGCCCGAGGAGGTGCAGCCCGAGGAGGAGCAGCCCGAGGAGGTGCAGCCCGAGGAGGAGCAGCCCGAGGAGGAGCAGCCCGAGGAGGAGCAGCCTGAGGAGGAGGAGGTGCAGCCCGAGGAGGAGCAGCCCGAGGAGGAGCAGCCCGAGGAGGAGCAGCCTGAGGAGGAGGAGGTGCAGCCGGCTCAGCGCAGCACCTCCTCGCTGCAGGATGGAGGAGAGGGGCCCTCCTCCTCCTCAGCCTCCCTCCCGGAGCCGCCCCCCCCGGCCCCCAGCAGGAGCTTCACCGGCCTGAGGATCTTCTGTAGGAGGTCAGTGACTCATTTGTATTTATGGACCCAGACGTCTCTTAAGCTGAAGCCAGAGTTCATCTGAACACAGAACCAGAGTTCATCTGAACACAGAACCAGAGTTCATCTGAACACAGAACCAGAGTTCATCTGAACACAGAACCAGAGTTCATCTGTACACAGAACCAGAGTTCATCTGAACACAGAACCAGAGTTCATCTGTACACAGAACCAGAGTTCATCTGAACACAGAACCAGAGTTCATCTGTACACAGAACCAGAGTTCATCTGAACACAGAACCAGAGTTCATCTGTACACAGAACCAGAGTTCATCTGAACACAGAACCAGAGTTCATCTGTACACAGAACCAGAGTTCATCTGAACACAGAACCAGAGTTCATCTGAACACAGAACCAGAGCTTCATGTACTCTGTGTACTACCCGTTCAGGTACTCTGTGTACTACCCGTTCAGGTACTCTGTGTACTACCCGTTCAGGTACTTTGTGTACTACCAATTCAGGTACTCTGTGTACTACCCGTTCATGTACTCTGTGTACTACCTGTTCATGTACTCTGTGTACTACCCGTTCAGGTACTCTGTGTACTACCCGTTCATGTACTCTGTGTACTACCCGTTCATGTACTCTGTGTACTCCCTGTTCAGGTACTCTGTGTACTACCCGTTCAGGTACTCTGTGTACTACCCGTTCAGGTACTCTGTGTACTACCCGTTCATGTACTCTGTGTACTACCCGTTCATGTACTCTGTGTACTACCCGTTCATGTACTCTGTGTACTACCCGTTCATGTACTCTGTGTACTACCCGTTCATGTACTCTGTGTACTACCCGTTCATGTACTCTGTGTACTACCTGTTCATGTACTCTGTGTACTACCTGTTCATGTACTCTGTGTACTACCCGTTCAGGTACTCTGTGTACTCCCTGTTCATGTACTCTGTGTACTACCCGTTCATGTACTTTGTGTACTACCCGTTCAGGTACTTTGTGTACTCCCTGTTCAGGTACTTTGTGTACTCCCTGTTCATGTACTCTGTGTACTACCCGTTCAGGTACTTTGTGTACTCCCTGTTCAGGTACTTTGTGTACTACCCGTTCAGGTACTCTGTGTACTACCCGTTCAGGTACTCTGTGTACTACCCGTTCAGGTACTCTGTGTACTACCCGTTCATGTACTCTGTGTACTCCCTGTTCAGGTACTCTGTGTACTACCTGTTCATGTACTCTCTGTGTACTCCCTGTTCAGGTACTCTGTGTACTACCTGTTCATGTACTCTCTGTGTACTACCTGTTCATGTACTCTGTGTACTACCTGTTCATGTACTCTCTGTGTACTACCTGTTCATGTACTCTCTGTGTACTACCTGTTCAGGTACTCTGTGTACTACCTGTTCATGTACTCTGTGTACTACCTGTTCATGTACTCTGTGTACTACCTGTTCAGGTACTCTGTGTACTACCTGTTCATGTACTCTGTGTACTACCTGTTCATGTACTCTGTGTACTACCTGTTCATGTACTACCTGTTCATGTACTCTGTGTACTACCTGTTCATGTACTCTGTGTACTACCTGTTCATGTACTCTGTGTACTACCTGTTCATGTACTCTGTGTACTACCTGTTCATGTACTCTGTGTACTACCTGTTCATGTACTCTCTGTGTACTACCTGTTCATGTACTCTGTGTACTACCTGTTCATGTACTCTGTGTACTACCTGTTCATGTACTCTGTGTACTACCTGTTCATGTACTCTCTGTGTGTCCAGAGATTACACAGACCCATTTCCTGAGCTATCTTTGTCCCTCACTTGGCCTGTTTTCTACAAATAGCCTGGTCCAGGAGGGACTTTCAGGGAGGAGGAGGAGGACCAGAACTATGAGGAGGTGGAGGAAGAAGAGGTTTAGGTGAGATGAGGAGGGCCAAAGATCATGAAAAAGAAGAGGAGGAATCGGCGAAAAGGTAAGAGGAAAAGGAGGAGGGCCAGGTAAAGAGGAGGAGGAGGAGGAGGATCTAGAAGAGAAGCAGGACAGAGGAGGAGGAGGAGGAGGAGGATCTAGAAGAGAAGCAGGACAGAGGAGGAGGAGGATCTAGAAGAGAAGCAGGACAGAGGAGGAGGAGGATCTAGAAGAGAAGCAGGACAGATGAGGAGGAGGAGGATCTAGAAGAGAAACAGGACAGAGGAGGAGGAGGATCTAGAAGAGAAGCAGGACAGAGGAGGAGGAGGAGGATCTAGAAGAGAAACAGGACAGAGGAGGAGGAGGATCTAGAAGAGAAGCAGGACAGATGAGGAGGAGGAGGATCTAGAAGAGAAACAGGACAGAGGAGGAGGAGGATCTAGAAGAGAAGCAGGACAGAGGAGGAGGAGGAGGATCTAGAAGAGAAGCAGGACAGAGGAGGAGGAGGAGGAGGAGGATCTAGAAGAGAAGCAGGACAGAGGAGGAGGAGGATCTAGAAGAGAAGCAGGACAGAGGAGGAGGAGGGTCTAGAAGAGAAGCAGGACAGAGGAGGAGGAGGAGGAGGAGGATCTAGAAGAGAAGCAGGACAGAGGAGGAGGAGGAGGATCTAGAAGAGAAGCAGGACAGAGGAGGAGGAGGAGGAGGAGGAGGAGGATCTAGAAGAGAAGCAGGACAGAGGAGGAGGAGGATCTAGAAGAGAAGCAGGACAGAGGAGGAGGAGGATCTAGAAGAGAAGCAGGACAGATGAGGAGGAGGAGGATCTAGAAGAGAAACAGGACAGAGGAGGAGGAGGATCTAGAAGAGAAGCAGGACAGAGGAGGAGGAGGAGGATCTAGAAGAGAAGCAGGACAGAGGAGGAGGAGGAGGATCTAGAAGAGAAGCAGGACAGAGGAGGAGGAGGAGGAGGAGGAGGAGGATCTAGAAGAGAAGCAGGACAGATGAGGAGGAGGAGGATCTAGAAGAGAAACAGGACAGAGGAGGAGGAGGATCTAGAAGAGAAGCAGGACAGATGAGGAGGAGGAGGATCTAGAAGAGAAGCAGGACAGAGGAGGAGGAGGAGGATCTAGAAGAGAAGCAGGACAGAGGAGGAGGAGGAGGAGGAGGAGGAGGAGGATCTAGAAGAGAAGCAGGACAGAGGAGGAGGAGGATCTAGAAGAGAAGCAGGACAGAGGAGGAGGAGGATCTAGAAGAGAAGCAGGACAGAGGAGGAGGAGGGTCTAGAAGAGAAGCAGGACAGAGGAGGAGGAGGAGGATCTAGAAGAGAAGCAGGACAGAGGAGGAGGAGGAGGAGGAGGATCTAGAAGAGAAGCTGGACAGAGGAGGAGGAGGATCTAGAAGAGAAGCTGGACAGAGGAGGAGGAGGATCTAGAAGAGAAGCAGGACAGAGGAGGAGGAGGATGATCTAGATGAGAAACAGGTGAGGAGGAGGAGGATCTAGAAGAGAAGCAGGACAGGTGAGGAGGAGGAGGAGATTCAGTGCTGGAGGAATAATAACAAAGAGTTCCTCTTCCTTTTGAGGAGGAGCAGCTGAAAAGAGATATGAAGGGAGGAGGAGAAAAAAGGTGTCAGGTCAAAGGTCAAGAAACATCCAGAGTACCGCCTCTGAGCAGCAGAGGGCAGCAGTGAAGCTGAGCTGCAGTATTTATATACATATGTACTCGTAGTACTATTGACACTGGTCAGATGATCACATTTATCTCCACTGACTGATCAGTTCTGCTGATATCGCACCTGGTCCAGGATCAGCAGTAGGACCAAATGAACCCCCTCCAGGACCCGGTATCCTAGATCTAAATCCAGGAAGTCCCTGAGCCCCTAAGTCTCCTGAGGCCCCTATGGCTACTGTGCCCCGAAGGCCCCTGAGTCCGCTGAGGGGCTCGGGTCAAAGACCCTCATGGATCCGGACCCTGAGGGGCTCGGGTCCGGTCGCCATGACGCTCGATCCATAAAACACTAATTAGTCACGTGTCCGGTGGCGGCTCGTCTGATCTGTTGTTGATCCAGATCCATAATTCAGCAGCAGCCTTGAAGTGTTAATGAGAGGGTATTATGGGATGTCCCCCACCCTGCCCCCCTGTACCACCGCGGCACGAGAGGAGGAGCTGCTCCTGGATCAGTTTGTCCCACATCAGCTCTGTGGTTCCCGGTCAGCAGAGAGGCTCACAAGGATGCTCTGAGATCAGATTGAGTTCGAGAGTTATTTAACAGCAGCTTAGTGTCGCCCCTCCTCTTCCTCTTCCTCCTCCTCTTCCTCCTCCTCAGCGGATCGAGACTTCAGGTTGTATCAAAGCTCTCTGATAGTTTTCTGTTCTTCTGGTTTTATTATACGTGTGTGTGTGTGTGAGAGAAGTATAATTTATTTATCACGTTTCAGTGTTAGTTAGTGTAATCTTCTTGTTTTGGAGGATATTTGGAGAATGAATCCTCAGTGTTTACATTTGATCAAATGTGACCACAGATACTTTTCACAGCAGCATCCTGTTGGTATCAAAGATGTTTTATGCATATTTAGAATTTGCATATTAGTTTCTGTCTGAATGTAGATTATAGTGACGCTACATGATGAAACACCTGCAGTTGATGTATGATTCATATTTGTTAAAGGCTTAATAATTCCATATGTTGCTGAAATGAATGATCAAAAAACAGCCAAAATAAAAGATTTTATTAAAATTGAATGATGTTATTTTTGGTATGTTTGCCTTATTATGATATAAACTTAAACTCAAAGACTGATGACTTATCTTTATTCAATGTTCAATTGGTCCATTAGAGAATGTTGCTAATGTATATCATGAATAATTTCCTTTAATCTGTGCTCTGTTTACCGTTAGCACGCTAATATCTGTGATCCGTTTACCGTTAGCACGCTAATATCTGTGATCCGTTTACCGTTAGCACGCTAATATCTGTGATCCGTTTACCGTTAGCACTGTTAGTACAGACACTGAACTAACCACAGACAGAGTTAGACTTCGGCTCTTTATCAAAGATTTTTTTTTATGGAAGAACTACACTTCCTGTAGTTTTCTTGGTATAACATCTTAGCATTCAAGCTAACTACTCTTTGCGCCCAACAGCCAGAGAGGAGCATTTCAGACGTCTTTCTCGTCTCTCCGTTCAACATGGACACGTTTTTCCGCCGTCACTTTAAGAGGAAGGAAGCCGTTCTGCCGGCGGCTGCGGAGGTCAAATCCGTCCATCAGCGGCGGCCTAGCGTGGCCATCCCGACCAGCAAGGCCCGTCGCCGGTCCAACGCTGGGCTGCCCTCTTCCACGCTGAGCCAGCGGCGGCGCCCCAGTGTCCAGCTGCAGGAGGTGCCGCCGTGTGCCGGAGGGGGGCGCTTGGCAAAGACGGCCCGGCACAACAGGTGGGCGGGACACGTTCGCCGGCGCTCCAGCACCACCACCCCCAGCCTCAACCCCAGGTTCGCCGTGTGCAGGAGCAAGGTGGGGAAGCTGCGGACCATCGACACCCACCTACTCGGCCCATCCATGCTGCTCGCCAGCCTCATCCAGATGACTGAGGAAGTGGAGGAGGAGGGGGCCGGGTTACCGTCCGGAGAGCAGCAGGTGGAGGTGAGGGGCGGCGCCAACAGCGGGAGGATGTTTTCATGCTCCAGCAGCCTCCACTCGGACGGAGACGACGACAGCAGCGATTACTCCACCGCCAACGACAGCCAATCAGAAGCCAGCCCGCCGTCCGAGGTGGAGCAGCTGGCGGAGGAGGAGGAGGAGGACGCTTCCTGGTCACACATCTCCTTCTCCTCCTCCTCTGACCGTGCCTCCTCCTCCAACCTGATGAGGACGTCGCGGGCCCTCATCAGGGCCCCTCGCTGCCTGAGGAGGAACTCGTCTCAGGTGTTTTCAGGAGATGCCGCTCCGTTCAGCCGCCACCAGGCCTCCAGCCAGAAGAAGAGGAGGAGGATCTCCACCATCTCCAAGGCTGGGAGCCCCTGGCCAGGAAGAGGCCCCCCGCTGCCCAGCCGTAGGAGTTCAGTCCACTACCTCAACCACCTGGCCTTCTACCGGGGCCCCGGGCCCTTCAGCCCGCTGGGTGACTCCCATCTGGAGAGCTGGAGCAGCTTTCTGCTGTATGTAGACCTGCAACATGGATCCAGATTTATTCCACTGATAACGACATAGATTCAGGTTTCATGGAAATGTATCGACCTCCTCTCGCGAGTATCTTTCTAAAGTATGGTTCTAGAGTATCTTTCTAGAATATGTTGCTAGAGTATTGTTGTAGAGTATCTTTCTAGAGTATGGTGCTAGAGTATCTTTCTAGAGTATGTTGCTAGAGTATCGTTGTAGAGTATCTTTCTAGAGTATGGTGCTAGTGCATCTTTCTAGATTATGGTGCTAGAGTATCGTTGTAGAGTATCTTTCTAGAGTATGGTAACTGAGTATCGTTGTCGAGTATCTTTCTAGAGGATATTTCTAGAGTATCTTTCTAGAATATGTTGCTAGAGTATCTTTCTAGAATATGTTGCTAGATTATTGTTGTAGAGTATCTTTCTAGAGTATGGTGCTAGAGTATTGTTGTAAAGTATCTTTCTAGAGTATGGTGCTAGAGTATCTTTCTAGAGTATTGTAGTCAAGTATCTTTCTCGAGTATGGTGCTAGAGTATCGTTGTAGAGTATCTTTCTAGAGTATGGTAACTGAGTATCGTTGTCGAGTATCTTTCTAGAGTATATTTCTAGAGTATCTTTCTAGAATATGTTGCTAGAGTATCTTTCTAGAATATGTTGCTAGATTATTGTTGTAGAGTATCTTTCTAGAGTATGGTGCTAGAGTATTGTTGTAAAGTATCTTTCTAGAGTATGGTGCTAGAGTATCTTTCTAGAGTATTGTAGTCAAGTATCTTTCTCGAGTATCGTTGTACAGTATCTTTCTAGAGTATGGTGCTAGAGTATCGTTGTAGAATATCTTTCTAGAGTATCTTTCTAGAGTATTGTTGTCAAGTATCTTTCTAGAGTATGGTGCTAGATAATCTTTCTAGAGTATGGTGCTAGAGTATCGTTGTAGAGTATCTTTCTAGAGTATGGTAACTGAGTATCGTTGTTGAGTATCTTTCTAGAGTATCTTTCTAGAATATGTTGCTAGAGTATCTTTCTAGAGTATCGTTGTAGAGTATCTTTCTAGAGTACGGTGCTAGAGTATCGTTGTAGAGTATCTTTCTAGTGTATGGTGCTAGAGTATTGTTGTAGAGTATCTTTCTAGAGTATTGTAGTCAAGTATCTTTCTAGAGTATCGTTGTACAGTATCTTTCTAGAGTATGGTGCTAGAGTATCGTTGTAGAATATCTTTTTAGAGTATCTTTCTAGAGTATGGTGCTAGATAATCTTTCTAGAGTATGGTGCTAGAGTATCGTTGTAGAGTATCTTTCTAGAGTATGGTAACTGAGTATCGTTGTCGAGTATCTTTCTAGAGTATCTTTCAAGAATATGATGCTAGAGTATCTTTCTAGAGTATCGTTGTAGAGTATCTTTCTAGAGTATGGTGCTAGAGTATCGTTGTAGAGTATCTTTCTAGAGTATGGTGCTAGAGTATTGTTGTAGAGTATCTTTCTAGAGTATGGTGCTAGAGTATCATTGTAGAGTATGGTTCTAGAGTATGGTGCTAGAGTATCTTTCTAGAATATGTTGCTAGAGTATCTTTCTAGAATATGTTGCTAGATTATTGTTGTAGAGTATCTTTCTAGAGTATGGTGCTAGAGTATCTTTCTAGAGTATGGTAACTGGGTATCGTTGTCGAGTATCTTTCTAGAGTATCTTTCTAGAGTATGTTGCTAGAGTATCGTTGTCGAGTATCTTTCTAGAGTATCTTTCTAGAGTATGTTGCTAGAGTATCGTTGTAGAGTATCTTTCTAGAGTATCTTTCTAGAGTATGGTAACTGAGTATCGTTGTCGAGTATCTTTCTAGGAGGAGGAGGACGCTTCCTGGTCACACTTCTCCTTCTCCTCCTCCTCCAACCTGATGAGGGCGTCGCGGGCCCTCATCAGGGGCTTACAATAAGTGCATTAAACCATGAGTCCAAACTCAGAACAACAAAAATCAAGCAAGTACAATTTCTTCAATAAAGTTAAACTACAGAGTGCTATCAGTAAGAGACATTTAAGTGCTACTAAAGTGTTAAACTACAAAGTGCTATCAGTAAGAGACATTTAAGTGCTACTAAAGTGCTACTACGGCTCTACCTTCCCTATTCAAGGTGTAGTCACTAAGATGTGTTTTTAGTCTGTAGAGACTTCCTGTCCTGATGTCAATGGGGAGCTCGTTCCACCAATGAGGAGCCAGCACAGCAAACAGTCTGACTTTGAGTGTTTAGCTCGAAGTGAAGGAGCTACAAGCCGATTGGCCGAAGCCAAGCGAAGTGAGCGAGGTGGGGTGTGAGGTTAGACCATGTCCTGGGTGTGAGGTTAGACCATGTCCCTGGATGTGAGGTTAGACCATGTCCTGGATGTGAGGTTAGACCATGTCCTGGGTGTGAGGTTAGACCATGTCCCTGGATGTGAGGTTAGACCATGTCCTGGATGTGAGGTTAGACCATGTACTGGGTGTGAGGGTAGACCATGTCCTGGGTGTGAGGTTAGACCATGTCCTGGTGTGAGGTTAGACCATGTCCTGGGTGTGAGGTTAGACCATGTCCTGGGTGTGAGGGTAGACCATGTCCTGGGTGTGAGGTTAGACCATGTCCTGGATGTGAGGTTAGACCATGTCCTGGGTGTGAGGTTAGACCATGTCCTGGGTGTAAGGTTAGACCATGTCCTGGGTGTGAGGTTAGACCATGTCCTGGGTGTGAGGTTAGACCATGTCCTGGGTGTGAGGTTAGACCATGTCCTGGATGTGAGGTTAGACCATGTCCTGGATGTGAGGTTAGACCATGTCCTGGATGTAGACCGGACCCGATCTGTTCGCAGCACGGTACTCAAGTACCAATGTTTTGAAGCGGATGCTGCAGCCACCGGTAACCAGTGAAGGTCGCGGAGGAGTGGAGGATTGTGGGTAAATTTAGGAGGTTGAAGACCAGTCGAGCAGCTGCATTCTGGATGAGCTGTAGAGGTCGAATGGCATTAGCAGGTAGACATTGAGATGACCAGAGCCTGGACCAGGACCTGTATTATTCATTAATAATAATGAATACGAGAATATTTGTATCATTAACAATTATGTTTCACATTCATAGTCATAATTCTACGAGGTATCGTGATATCATAAAATAGAGAAAAGTCCTACACGAACACTGCAAATGTAAGTGAATAAATAAATAAGCACTATATAGGCGTGTATTTGGAGAATCATGTTCATTGGATGTGTGTGTGTACCTATACAACTGATGTTGTGAGGACCAGTTAGAATCTTAGACCTTGTGAGGACACTTTTAGAAATGAGGACTTTTGGGCTAGTCCTCTCTTCTTCAAAGGCTTGTCTAAGGGTTCAGACCTGGTTTGAAGATTTAGGTTCATGTCAGTGTTCTCTCAAAGGTAAAAGAACAGGTGTCTGTGTGGCAGGAAATGTTCAGCACACTGTGCTGCTTAGTTGATACAAAATCTAACGTGTAGATTTAATTTTTGACATTATATTGCCACATAAAACCTGTTGTTTTTAAATGAATAATAATTCCTCTGGAACCAGTCCTTAATTTGTCCGTGATCTGGCAGTTTCATGGGTCAGTTTCCTTCAAAGGGTCTTTTGTCTTGTGGTTTCAGGAAAGCCATCGCCAAGTCGGGTCTGCAGCCTGCGGTGGCAACACTCGGACCGGCCGACCTGCCGCCGGAGCCCAACAGCACCGTGGACTGGAGCGTGAGTCACGGCTGAACTGGCCAATCAGCATCCAGCTTCAACTCATTCAATCAATGAGGAAACTTTGAGTTTCAAAGTTCAAGTCAAATCAGTGAAACTAGGAGAGATTACGCTCATAATGATAATGATAAATTTTACTTTATTTCATTAAAGCGTTTGTTTTACCAGAAATATACTTTCCCATGAGAGAGTAAGAGGGCAGCATGAAAACTACAGATCAAAACATCAAAGAAACAAGCAGTGAATTATCTGTGATTTAATAGTTAATTATATATTATACATATAACTATATATATATATATATATATATATATATATATATATATATATACATATATGTATGTATGTATGTATGTATGTGTGTGTGTGTGTATGTATGTATACGTGTGTGTATGTGTGTGTATAAATATATGTGTGTGTGTATATGTATATGTATATGTATATGTATATACATATACATATACATATACATATATCACAACATATTAACATAACCAACACAAACAAACATTATGAACACTGGGTACAAAGTCACAGGATACAGATGTGTTTATGAGTTAATAATGCTTCATAACATTTCATTAATTATTGCATTCTGGATTCTCCTTCATAGAAAAACTCGCATCTAAGTTTATAAATTACTTGATATTAAAATCAAACATTAATTGTTCATAACTTTACATAGATGTTTAAGTGTTATATAATATTTTTACATTTGTCTCGTATGAATGTGTTGGGTTCGCAGGACAACGCCCAGTTCGGGGACCACATCTGGTTTGAGACCAGCGGCTCCGGAGACTTCTGTTATGTGGGAGAGCAGTACTGCATCGCCAAACCCCTGGTGAGTCCCCCTTGTGGCCACAGACGGTACTGCATGGTAATGAACACCGAGAGGGATTACGCGTCAAGACCAGTACTTAGAACATACTGGTACTCAGAACATACTGTATTCCTATAGACCGTAGTAGTAATGACTTCATTCTAACTATCAGAGGCAAGATTGATGATCTCTTGCCCATAACTACTGCCGATCTGTCATCAAGAGGAGTGGCCTTGGAAACGGCTGTATGCCCTGGTGTATATTTGGATGGCTTTTCTAATTCAATTAAATTTTCTAATTCAATTCAATCAGTTTATTTTGTATAGCCCAATATCACAAATCACAAACTCCCCTCAGAGGGCTTTACAATCTGTACACATACGACATCCCTGACCTTTGACCTCACATCAGATCAGGAAAAACTCCCCAAAAATAACCTTTGACAGGGAAAAAAGGGAAGAAACCTTCAGGAGAGCAACAGAGGAGGATCCCTCTCCCCGGATGGACAGATGAATAGATGTCATGTGACCAGATGAACAGAGTTACAGAGTTACATAAACACATTACATGAATATGACAATGTATGAATGGAACTCCAATCCATGAAACAGAAGGAGGTAGAGAGGAGGGGGGGCGGGGCATCAGCAGGGCCAATGGGAGGCCGCCTCACCAGCATCAGACACCTCCAGGTCCAATGGACCCTATGAGACGTGAAGTCACAACGACTCCGGGGAGGAAGCAGAGTTAATAAGGTGCAATGGAGAGATGTAAATTCATCCATAAGGAGAGAGAGAAGAGGAGAGAGGTGCTCAGTGTATCCTAAAACATCCCCCAGCAGCCTATAAGCCTATAGCAACATATCAAGGGGCTGGACCAGGGCAAACCTGATTCAGCCCTAACTATAAGCACTATTAAAGAGGAAAGTCTTAAGTCTATTCTTGAATGAGGTGACTGTGTCTGCCTCCAGGACTGAAAGTGGAAGCTGGTTCCATAAAAGAGGAGCTTGATAACTGAAGGCTCTGGCTCCCATCCTACTTTTTAGGACTCTAGGAACCACAAGTAGCCCCGCATTTAGTGAGCGCAGCTCTCTAGTGGGGCAATATGGTACTACAAGCTCCTTAAGATATGATGGTGCATCACCAATCAAGGCTTTGTAGGTGAGGAGAAGAATTTTAAATGTGATTCTTGATTTTACAGGGAGCCAGTGCAGAGCAGCTAATACAGGAGTCATGTGATCTCTTTTCTTAGTTTTTGTGAGTACACGAGCTGCAGCATTCTGGATTCCCATTAACCTAGACCAATTGTCCTCAACGGTTTCTACTTCTAAACCGTCTACCTGTCTCTGATAAAGGACTCATCTCTGTACTGGTCTTGTTAGACTTACTGGTACTTAGAACATACTGGTACTCATAACATACTGGTACTTAGAACATACTGGTACTTAGAACATACTGGTACTCATAACATACTGGTACTTAGAACATACTGGTACTCATAACATACTGGTACTTAGAACATACTGGTACTTAGAACATACTGGTACTCATAACATACTGGTACTTAGAACATACTGGTACTTAGAACATACTGGTACTTAGAACATACTGGTACTCATAACATACTGGTACTTAGAACATACTGGTACTTAGAACATACTGGTACTCATAACATACTGGTACTTAGAACATACTGGTACTTAGAACATACTGGTACTCATAACATACTGGTACTTAGAACATACTGGTACTCATAACATACTGGTACTTAGAACATACTGGTACTTAGAACATACTGGTACTCATAACATACTGGTACTTAGAACATACTGGTACTCATAACATACTGGTACTCATAACATACTGGTACTTAGAACATACTGGTACTCATAACATACTGGTACTCATAACATACTGGTACTTAGAACATACTGGTACTCATAACATACTGGTACTCATAACATACTGGTACTCATAACATACTAGTACTTAGAACATACTGGTACTCATAACATACTGGTACTTAGAACATACTGGTACTCATAACATACTGGTACTTAGAACATACTGGTACTTAGAACATACTGGTACTCAGAACATACTGGTACTTAGAACATACTGGTACTTAGAACATACTGGTACTTAGAACATACTGGTACTCATAACATACTGGTACTTAGAACATACTGGTACTCATAACATACTGGTACTTAGAACATACTGGTACTCATAACATACTGGTACTCATAACATACTGGTACTTAGAACATACTGGTACTTAGAACATACTGGTACTCATAACATACTGGTACTTAGAACATACTGGTACTTAGAACATACTGGTACTTAGAACATACTGGTACTCATAACATACTGGTACTCATAACATACTGGTACTTAGAACATACTGGTACTTAGAACATACTGGTACTTAGAACATACTGGTACTCATAACATACTGGTACTTAGAACATACTGGTACTCATAACATACTGGTACTTAGAACATACTGGTACTTAGAACATACTGGTACTCATAACATACTGGTACTTAGAACATACTGGTACTCATAACATACTGGTACTTAGAACATACTGGTACTTAGAACATACTGGTACTCATAACATACTGGTACTTAGAACATACTGGTACTTAGAACATACTGGTACTTAGAACATACTGGTACTCATAACATACTGGTACTCATAACATACTGGTACTTAGAACATACTGGTACTCATAACATACTGGTACTCATAACATACTGGTACTTAGAACATACTGGTACTCATAACATACTGGTACTCATAACATACTGGTACTTAGAACATACTGGTACTCATAACATACTGGTACTCATAACATACTGGTACTCATAACATACTGGTACTTAGAACATACTGGTACTTAGAACATACTGGTACTTAGAACATACTGGTACTTAGAACATACTGGTACTCATAACATACTGGTACTCATAACATACTGGTACTTAGAACATACTGGTACTTAGAACATACTGGTACTTAGAACATACTGGTACTCATAACATACTGGTACTTAGAACATACTGGTACTCATAACATACTGGTACTTAGAACATACTGGTACTTAGAACATACTGGTACTCATAACATACTGGTACTTAGAACATACTGGTACTCATAACATACTGGTACTTAGAACATACTGGTACTTAGAACATACTGGTACTCATAACATACTGGTACTTAGAACATACTGGTACTTAGAACATACTGGTACTTAGAACATACTGGTACTCATAACATACTGGTACTTAGAACATACTGGTACTCATAACATACTGGTACTTAGAACATACTGGTACTTAGAACATACTGGTACTTAGAACATACTGGTACTCATAACATACTGGTACTTAGAACATACTGGTACTCATAACATACTGGTACTTAGAACATACTGGTACTTAGAACATACTGGTACTTAGAACATACTGGTACTCATAACATACTGGTACTTAGAACATACTGGTACTCATAACATACTGGTACTTAGAACATACTGGTACTTAGAACATACTGGTACTTAGAACATACTGGTACTCATAACATACTGGTACTTAGAACATACTGGTACTTAGAACATACTGGTACTCATAACATACTGGTACTCATAACATACTGGTACTCATAACATACTGGTACTTAGAACATACTGGTACTTAGAACATACTGGTACTCATAACATACTGGTACTCATAACATACTGGTACTCATAACATACTGGTACTTAGAACATACTGGTACTTAGAACATACTGGTACTCATAACATACTGGTACTTAGAACATACTGGTACTTAGAACATACTGGTACTCAGAACATACTGGTACTCATAACATACTGGTACTCATAACATACTGGTACTTAGAACATACTGGTACTTAGAACATACTGGTACTCATAACATACTGGTACTTAGAACATACTGGTACTCATAACATACTGGTACTTAGAACATACTGGTACTTAGAACATACTGGTACTCATAACATACTGGTACTCATAACATACTGGTACTTAGAACATACTGGTACTCATAACATACTGGTACTTAGAACATACTGGTACTCATAACATACTGGTACTTAGAACATACTGGTACTTAGAACATACTGGTACTCATAACATACTGGTACTTAGAACATACTGGTACTCATAACATACTGGTACTTAGAACATACTGGTACTCATAACATACTGGTACTTAGAACATACTGGTACTTAGAACATACTGGTACTCAGAACATACTGGTACTTAGAACATACTGGTACTTAGAACATACTGGTACTTAGAACATACTGGTACTCATAACATACTGGTACTTAGAACATACTGGTACTCATAACATACTGGTACTTAGAACATACTGGTACTCATAACATACTGGTACTCATAACATACTGGTACTTAGAACATACTGGTACTTAGAACATACTGGTACTCAGAACATACTGGTACTCATAACATACTGGTACTCATAACATACTGGTACTTAGAACATACTGGTACTTAGAACATACTGGTACTCAGAACATACTGGTACTTAGAACATACTGGTACTTAGAACATACTGGTACTTAGAACATACTGGTACTCATAACATACTGGTACTTAGAACATACTGGTACTCATAACATACTGGTACTTAGAACATACTGGTACTTAGAACATACTGGTACTCATAACATACTGGTACTTAGAACATACTGGTACTCATAACATACTGGTACTTAGAACATACTGGTACTTAGAACATACTGGTACTCATAACATACTGGTACTTAGAACATACTGGTACTCATAACATACTGGTACTCATAACATACTGGTACTTAGAACATACTGGTACTTAGAACATACTGGTACTTAGAACATACTGGTACTCATAACATACTGGTACTTAGAACATACTGGTACTTAGAACATACTGGTACTTAGAACATACTGGTACTCATAACATACTGGTACTCATAACATACTGGTACTTAGAACATACTGGTACTCATAACATACTGGTACTCATAACATACTGGTACTTAGAACATACTGGTACTTAGAACATACTGGTACTTAGAACATACTGGTACTCATAACATACTGGTACTTAGAACATACTGGTACTTAGAACATACTGGTACTCATAACATACTCGTACTTAGAACATACTGGTACTTAGAACATACTGGTACTTAGAACATACTGGTACTCATAACATACTGGTACTTAGAACATACTGGTACTTAGAACATACTGGTACTTAGAACATACTGGTACTCATAACATACTGGTACTTAGAACATACTGGTACTTAGAACATACTGGTACTTAGAACATACTGGTACTCATAACATACTGGTACTTAGAACATACTGGTACTCATAACATACTGGTACTTAGAACATACTGGTACTTAGAACATACTGGTACTTAGAACATACTGGTACTCATAACATACTGGTACTTAGAACATACTGGTACTCATAACATACTGGTACTTAGAACATACTGGTACTTAGAACATACTGGTACTTAGAACATACTGGTACTCATAACATACTGGTACTTAGAACATACTGGTACTCATAACATACTGGTACTTAGAACATACTGGTACTCATAACATACTGGTACTTAGAACATACTGGAACTTAGAACATACTGGTACTCATAACATACTGGTACTCATAACATACTGGTACTTAGAACATACTGGTACTTAGAACATACTGGTACTCATAACATACTGGTACTTAGAACATACTGGTACTTAGAACATACTGGTACTCATAACATACTGGTACTTAGAACATACTGGTACTTAGAACATACTGGTACTCATAACATACTGGTACTCATAACATACTGGTACTTAGAACATACTGGTACTCATAACATACTGGTACTTAGAACATACTGGTACTCATAACATACTGGTACTCATAACATACTGGTACTTAGAACATACTGGTACTTAGAACATACTGGTACTCATAACATACTGGTACTCATAACATACTGGTACTTAGAACATACTGGTACTTAGAACATACTGGTACTCATAACATACTGGTACTTAGAACATACTGGTACTTAGAACATACTGGTACTCATAACATACTGGTACTCATAACATACTGGTACTCATAACATACTGGTACTTAGAACATACTGGTACTCATAACATACTGGTACTTAGAACATACTGGTACTCATAACATACTGGTACTCATAACATACTGGTACTTAGAACATACTGGTACTTAGAACATACTGGTACTCATAACATACTGGTACTCATAACATACTGGTACTTAGAACATACTGGTACTTAGAACATACTGGTACTCATAACATACTGGTACTCATAACATACTGGTACTTAGAACATACTGGTACTTAGAACATACTGGTACTCATAACATACTGGTACTCATAACATACTGGTACTCATAACATACTGGTACTCATAACATACTGGTACTTAGAACATACTGGTACTTAGAACATACTGGTACTCATAACATACTGGTACTTAGAACATACTGGTACTCATAACATACTGGTACTTAGAACATACTGGTACTTAGAACATACTGGTACTCATAACATACTGGTACTTAGAACATACTGGTACTTAGAACATACTGGTACTCATAACATACTGGTACTCATAACATACTGGTACTTAGAACATACTGGTACTTAGAACATACTGGTACTCATAACATACTGGTACTCATAACATACTGGTACTTAGAACATACTGGTACTTAGAACATACTGGTACTCATAACATACTGGTACTCATAACATACTGGTACTTAGAACATACTGGTACTCATAACATACTGGTACTCATAACATACTGGTACTTAGAACATACTGGTACTCATAACATACTGGTACTCATAACATACTGGTACTTAGAACATACTGGTACTTAGAACATACTGGTACTCATAACATACTGGTACTCATAACATACTGGTACTTAGAACATACTGGTACTTAGAACATACTGGTACTCATAACATACTGGTACTTAGAACATACTGGTACTTAGAACATACTGGTACTCATAACATACTGGTACTTAGAACATACTGGTACTCATAACATACTGGTACTTAGAACATACTGGTACTCATAACATACTGGTACTTAGAACATACTGATAATTAGAACATACTGGTACTCATAACATACTGGTACTTAGAACATACTGGTACTCATAACATACTGGTACTTAGAACATACTGGTACTTAGAACATACTGATAATTAGAACATACTGGTACTCATAACATACTGGTACTTAGAACATACTGGTACTTAGAACATACTGGTACTTAGAACATACTGGTACTCATAACATACTGGTACTTAGAACATACTGGTACTTAGAACATACTGATAATTAGAACATACTGGTACTCATAACATACTGGTACTTAGAACATACTGGTACTCATAACATACTGGTACTTAGAACATACTGGTACTTAGAACATACTGATAATTAGAACATACTGGTACTCATAACATACTGGTACTTAGAACATACTGGTACTCATAACATACTGGTACTTAGAACATACTGGTACTCATAACATACTGGTACTTAGAACATACTGGTACTTAGAACATACTGATAATTAGAACATACTGGTACTCATAACATACTGGTACTTAGAACATACTGGTACTTAGAACATACTGATAATTAGAACATACTGGTACTCATAACATACTGGTACTTAGAACATACTGGTACTTAGAACATACTGATAATTAGAACATACTGGTACTCATAACATACTGGTACTTAGAACATACTGATACTTAGAACATACTGGTACTTAGAACATGTGCGTCCAAGGTCGGTGGAGTGGGGAATAAGTCGCTTCCCAAAGTCTCGGCAAAAAATTCCAACATAAATTTGCCCGGATCACTCCCTTCTATTTTCTCCGCCAAGTTGGTCACTCTTAGATCGGACCACCTCGATCTGTTTCAGATCATCCACCGCGTCAGCAAGAATACAGTTTCTATTTTTTAGCGAGGCGCACATTTCTTCGAGGCCGACAATTGTGTCGCTGTGGTCCAACGGGGCTACTTCGATATCCGTAACCCGTCGGCCGTGTTCCTCCGTAGCTTCACGTAGCTTGTTGATCGAGTCCGCCAGTGGGGCCAAGGCCTCATCAATGGTGTTTTTGAGGTCACTAACCAGCATGGTGCGCAACTTCTCCAAGTCCACCGGTAGAGACGACGAGCCACCCGAGGCGGTAGCAGCCATCTTGACTTTAGCTCGAGCTGTGGTCGTCGTCGGCCCTCCCGGTGATGTGGTGGCTCGTTCGTCTTTCTTCGTCCGCAGATTATGGCTCATTGTCTCTCAGGCGTAAATATGAAGCCGTACAGGCAGAAGTATTAATGTGTTTTTAAGATTTAATCATTTAAAAGTAGCGAAGTACGGAGCCCCCTCGCATGCTAACCTGAAGTTCCTGGTAAAGTGCTTTTTGAAAGACTTTAAAAGTTGAAGGTGATGCGTTCCAATCTAAACCTCAATATGTTAAGAAGTAACCAGCTAAACCTTGATGTAAACATAACTTTGGTTATAATTCACAATGTAAACTGTACTAAATACACTTAAATACACTACAGTTTTGTTGTACGGGAAGTTCCTTTTGCAGGAAACAGGGTCGGAGGTGGACTTGAACCGCCGACCCTCATTAACAGCATGCAAAGATATGATGATATTACATATTACAGCCTGTCTGCATCTTATTGTGTTTCTCACACCAAGAACTGCCAATCATTTGCCCTTCACTCTTCCAAGCTGTTAATAAGTATCCTGATGCAGTAAATCCGTCCTTATTTTATGCAGCAGAAGTCGGTGTCGAGGAAGAAGTGTGCGGGCTGTAAGATCTCGGTGCACACGATGTGCATGCAGCAGCTGGAGAAGGTGACTCGTCTTCCTCGTCTTCCTCGTCTTCCTCGTCTTCCTCGTCTTCCTCACAAGCTTCTCCGCTCACGTCTGTCGTCTCTGTTCAGATTAATTTCAGGTGCAAGCCGTCGTTCAGAGAAGCAGGAAGTCGGGCGGTTCGAGAGGTCAGTTCTTCTCCACACATCCTTGAGAGCCCACTTCGCCACACATTGGTCATCCGGTTTTATTCAGTTCTACAGTTGGAGGATTTAAATTACAATAATATTTTGAGAATTATTTTTATAACAGTAGAAACATCTGACAGTGATTTTAAGAAGCTTGGAACAAAATAATTAGTTGATAATTTAGAAATACGTTGCAATAAATCCCAAGCTCAGCCAAACAATACTGTTTAATTATGATTTACAGTAATGTATAGTTATGTGCAGTATTGTAGTGTATTTTAATCACAGTGCAGTAATTAGAAAAGTGTGTGTGTGTATATATATGTATGTGTATGTATATATATATATATATGTATGTGTGTGTATATGTATGTATATATATTTTAATTAGCATGGCACACCTGTGTTACTGAGAGGTTGACTGTGGATTTGATGACAGCAACCTGTTAAAGTTGTGAATTTGACAGAGAACATGACTCTGATCATAGAGGTGTGCGTTGGGAGAGGCTCACGTGTACGTGTCCTTCAATGTTTTTTGGGTTTAGACTTGAGAGATTAATCTCAGTTCAGAAAGCTCTCCCGTTTGCTTCCAGAGAGAAAACGGTGGTCATAATTAACATTGAGACTGATGGGGCAGAGAGGTGGACTTGCTCCCTCGTTAAGGCTTCTCTAGACACATGTGTGAAACTGTTGGATTCAATTGTCACACGTGTACGACAAGCACAAGATTTCCTGCTACTGTAACATAACTAATGCATAAAGACTGAGAATTGTGGCCGGAGTGACGATATACAAACCCTGATGCTGCTCTCCCCTCTGACGATGACATCACAGCTCCAGGCTTTCCCACACACACACTCATTGAAAACTCTTAAAACTTAAAATGTTCCTAAACTTGAACAATGATTACATGAAAACTGTGCTAGCTAAATGTCCAATTGGACAAATACACTCCAGACTTTTGTTAACGTTTTACACTTTAAATAATTTCTCTACCTTTAAAGTATGGCGAGTCACAGAACCATTTGGATGTGAATGGTTAAAGTTCAGAGGATCAAACAGGAAGTGAACTCTTATGAACCGTTGGTTGTGTTCCAGTCTAACGTGGTGCGACACCACTGGGTCCACAGGAGACGTCAGCCTGGGAAGTGTCGCCAGTGTGGGAAGGTGAGCATCCACCAGCCACTAAAAGCTATAAAATGATGTGATGCAGAACAGCTAACAGCTAACCAGCCACTAAAAGCTATAAAATGATGTGATGCAGAACAGCTAACAGCTAACCAGCCACTAAAAGCTATATAATGATATGATGCAGAACAGCTAACAGCTAACACCCACTAAAAGCTATATAATGATATGATGCAGAACAGCTAACGGCTAACCAGCCACTAAAAGCTATAAAATGATGTGATGCAGAACAGCTAACAGCTAACCAGCCACTAAAAGCTATATAATGATATGATGCAGAACAGCTAACGGCTAACCAGCCACTAAAAGCTATATAATGATATGATGCAGAACAGCTAACGGCTAACCAGCCACTAAAAGCTATAAAATGATATGATGCAGAACAGCTAACAGCTAACCATCCACTAAAAGCTATATAATGATATGATGCAGAGCAGCTAACAGCTAACATCCACTAAAAGCTATATAATGATATGATGCAGAACAGCTAACCATCCACTAAAAGCTATATAATGTTGTGATGCAGAGCAGCTAACAGCTAACATCCACTAAAAGCTATATAATGATATGATGCAGAACAGCTAACCATCCACTAAAAGCTATATAATGATGTGATGCAGAGCAGCTAAGAGCTAACATCCACTAAAAGCTATATAATGATGTGATGCAGAACAGCTAACAGCTAACACCCACTAAAAACTATATAATGATATGATGCAGAACAGCTAACAGCTAACAGCTAACACACACTAAAAACTATATAATGATGTGATGCAGAACAGCTAACCATCCACTAAAAGCTATATAATGATATGATGCAGAACAGCTAACAGCTAACAGCTAACACACACTAAAAACTATATAATGATGTGATGCAGAACAGCTAACATCCACTAAAAGCTATATAATGATGTGATGCAGAACAGCTAACAGCTAACATCCACTAAAAGCTATATAATGATGTGATGCAGAACAGCTAACCATCCACTAAAAGCTATAGAATGATGTGATGCAGAGCAGCTAACAGCTAACATCCACTAAAAGCTATATAATGATATGATGCAGAACAGCTAACAGCTAACAGCTAACACACACTAAAAACTATATAATGATGTGATGCAGAACAGCTAACATCCACTAAAAGCTATATAATGATGTGATGCAGAACAGCTAACAGCTAACAGCTAACACACACTAAAAACTATATAATGATGTGATGCAGAACAGCTAACCATCCACTAAAAGCTATATAATGATGTGATGCAGAGCAGCTAACAGCTAACATCCACTAAAAGCTATATAATGATGTGATGCAGAACAGCTAACAGCTAACATCCACTAAAAGCTATATAATGATGTGATGCAGAACAGCGAACAGCTAACATCCACTAAAAACTATATAATGATATGATGCAGAACAGCTAACAGCTAACAGCTAACACACACTAAAAACTATATAATGATGTGATGCAGAACAGCTAACCATCCACTAAAAGCTATATAATGATATGATGCAGAACAGCTAACAGCTAACACACACTAAAAACTATATAATGATGTGATGCAGAACAGCTAACATCCACTAAAAGCTATATAATGATGTGATGCAGAACAGCTAACAGCTAACATCCACTAAAAGCTATATAATGATATGATGCAGAACAGCTAACCATCCACTAAAAGCTATATAATGATGTGATGCAGAGCAGCTAACAGCTAACATCCACTAAAAGCTATATAATGCAGAACAGCTAACAGCTAACCAGCCACTAAAAGCTATATAATGATGTGATGCAGAACAGCTAACAGCTAACATCCACTAAAAGCTATATAATGATATGATGCAGAACAGCTAACCAGCCACTAAAAGCTATATAATGATGTGATGCAGAGCAGCTAACGGCTAACCAGCCACTAAAAGCTATATAATGATGTGATGCAGAACAGCTAACGGCTAACCAGCCACTAAAAGCTATATAATGATGTGATGCAGAGCAGCTAACAGCTAACATCCACTAAAAGCTATATAATGATGTGATGCAGAACAGCTAACAGCTAACATCCACTAAAAGCTATATAATGATATGATGCAGAACAGCTAACAGCTAACATCCACTAAAAGCTATATAATGATATGATGTAGAACATCTAACAGCTAACCAGCCACTAAAAGCTATATAATGATGTGATGCAGAGCAGCTAACGGCTAACCAGCCACTAAAAGCTATATAATGATTTGATGCAGAACAGCTAACGGCTAACCAGCCACTAAAAGCTATATAATGATGTGATGCAGAGCAGCTAACAGCTATCATCCACTAAAAGCAATATAATGATGTGATGCAGAACAGCTAACAGCTAACATCCACTAAAAGCTATATAATGATGTGATGCAGAGCAGCTAACAGCTAACATCCACTAAAAGCTATATAATGATGTGATGCAGAGCAGCTAACAGCTAACACCCACTAAAAGCTATATAATGATGTGATGCAGAGCAGCTAACAGCTAACATCCACTAAAAGCTATATAATGATGTGATGCAGAGCAGCTAACAGCTAACATCCACTAAAAGCTATATAATGATGTGATGCAGAGCAGCTAACAGCTAACATCCACTAAAAGCTATATAATGATGTGATGCAGAGCAGCTAACAGCTAACACCCACTAAAAGCTATATAATGATATGATGCAGAACAGCTAACAGTTAACCAGCCACTAAAAGCTATATAATGATGTGATGCAGAACAGCTAACAGCTAACACACACTAAAAGCTATATAATGATGTGATGCAGAGCAGCTAACAGCTAACAGGCTCCTCTTTTGTTGCCAACAGGGATTCCAACAGAAGTTTTCTTTCCACAGCAAAGAGATTATTGCCATCAGCTGCTCGTGGTGCAAACAGGCGGTAAGTTCGGTCACACAGAATCAGAACCTGCAGCTTCACACGTCTGACGGTTAGAGATTCGAAGATCCAAACGACACGTTGGGAAGAGCCTCAGTGAGGACATGCAAATACTTATTTGACTTATTTGTTAACATTATTACTAAAACATTAACATTGTTAATATTTTTACAAATGAACTTTGTTAACATTATTACTAATATATTAACTTTATTACTAAAATATTTACATTGTTAACTTCCTGTCTGTCTGTGTCAGTATCACAGCCAGGTGACTTCCTGTCTGTGTGTGTGTCAGTATCACAGCCAGGTGACTTCCTGTCTGTGTGTCAGTATCACAGCCAGGTGACTTCCTGTCTGTGTGTCAGTATCACAGCCAGGTGACTTCCTGTCTGTGTGTGTGTCAGTATCACAGCCAGGTGACTTCCTGTCTGTGTGTCAGTATCACAGCCAGGTGACTTCCTGTCTGTGTGTGTGTTTCAGTATCACAGCCAGGTGACTGCCTGTCTGTCTGTGTCAGTATCACAGCCAGGTGACTTCCTGTCTGTGTGTCAGTATCACAGCCAGGTGACTTCCTGTCTGTGTGTGTGTTTCAGTATCACAGCCAGGTGACTTCCTGTCTTTGTGTCAGTATCACAGCCAGGTGACTTCCCGTGTGTGTGTGTGTGTGTGTGTGTGTGTGTTTCAGTATCACAATAAGGTGACGTGCTTCATGCTGCAGCAGATAGAGGAGTGCTGCTCTCTGGGAGCTCACGCTGCCGTCATCATCCCTCCTACGTGGATCATCAGGGTCCGCAGAACACAGGTACACACACATGTTTCCAACTCACTACTTGTGCATCTTAGTCCGCTGAAGCACATTTACAACCGCAAAGCTTTCTTTAATGTTGGTTTCTAGACTTTGAGAGGCGAGCCTCTCAATATGTAGAGAAAGTACAACCAAACAGGAAGCTCATCACTCATTGTTTTGGTTTGGTTATATATATATATATATATATTAATGTGTTTGTGTTTATTTGTTCAGTCGTCTTTAAAGTCGAGTAAAAAGAAGAAAAGGACGTCGCTGAAATGCAACAAGTCGAGCAAGAAGGGCTCAGAGGTGAGCAAGAGACCAAACCTAAAGTTCAGCGTTCATCAGCTGACGTGAATTAGCTTCTAGCTAACAGCTAACACACTGTCCCTGTCTGATAAATATAACAGGTATCCTCCACTGCGTCCTTTGAACCTGAATTGAATAACCTCTAAGTCTTTGAGAGGTTGTTATATAATTAGAATATTTCGCCCATGGGGCCCGGTCGGGCTCAGCCCGAAAAAACATCATGGAGCAGCAGTCACCCTGTGGACCCACCACCCGCAGGGAGAATTATCGGGGTCGGGTGCTATGTAGACCGGGCAGCGGGCCAGGCGGGAGACCTGGGTGGGCCAATCGCCAGCGGCATAGACTAGCTCTAGGGACGTGGAACGTCACCTCACTAGCGGGGAAAGAGCCGGAGCTGGTGCAGGAGGTGGAGCGGTACCAGCTAGATATAGTTGGGCTCACCTCCACGCACAGCATGGGCTCTGGAACCAAGCTCCTGGAGAAGGGTTGGACTTTGTCCTTTTCTGGAGTTGCCCAGGGTGAGAGGCGCCGGGCGGGAGTGGGGATACTCACGAGCCCCTGGCTGAGCGCCGCTGTGTTGGAGTTTTCCCCGGGGAACGAGAGGGTCGCCTCCCTGCGCCTACGGGTTGCGGGGAGTAAGGCTCTGACTGTTGTTTGTGCTTATGCACCGAACAGCATTTCGGAGTATCCGGCCTTCTTGGAGTCGGTGGGAGGGGTCCTGGAAAGGGCGCCGCATGCCGACTCCATAGTTCTCCTGGGAGACTTCAACGCTCACGTGGGCAATGACAGAGAAACCTGGCGGAATGGTGTTTTGTTGTTGGACTTCTGTGCTAGCCACAGTTTGTCCATAACGAACACCATGTTCGAACATAAGGTGGCTCATAAGTGTACCTGGTACCAGAACACCTTAGGCCGGAGATCAATGATCGACTTTGTAATCGTATCATCTGATCTGCGGCCGTATGTCTTGGACACTCGGGTGAAGAGAGGAGCAGAGCTGTCAACTGATCACCACTTGGTGGTGAGTTGGATCAGATGGCGGGGGACTCGGCTAGAGAGACCTGGCAAGCCCAAACGTGTAGTGAGGGTGAACTGGGAACGTCTGGCAGAGGATCCTGTCCGGGAGGTCTTCAACTCCCACCTCCGGAAGAACTTCTCACAAATCCCGAGGGAGGCTGGGGACATGGAATCCGAGTGGACCTTGTTCAAAGCCTCTATTGTGGACGCGGCTGCTCGGGGCTGTGGCCGGAAGGTCATCGGTGCCTGTCGTGGCGGCAACCCGAGAACCCGGTGGTGGACACCGGGGGTGAGGGAAGCCGTCAAACTGAAGAAGGAGGCCTTTCGGGCCTGTCTGGCCCAGGGGTCTCCTGAAGCAGCTGACGGGTACCGGCGGGCCAGAAGGGCTGCAGCTGCGATGGTCGCGGAGGCTAAAACTCGGGCATGGGAGGAGTTCGGGGAGGCCATGGAGAAGGACTTTCGGTTGGCCTCAAGGAAGTTCTGGCAAACTATCCGACGGCTCAGGAAGGGAAAGCAGGGTCTACCCCAGGCTGTTCTCAGCAGGGGGGGGAACTGCTGACCCGGACTGGGGACATCGTCGGGCGGTGGAAAGAGCACTTTGAGGAACTCCTAAACCCGGCCAACATGTCCCCCGGAGAGGGGGCAGCGCCGGAAGACTTTGGGGTGGATTCACCCATATCCCTGGCAGAGGTCGCTAAGGTAGTCAAAAAGCTCCTTGGTGGCAAGGCGCCAGGGGTGGATGAGATCCGCCCTGAGATGCTGAAAGCGCTGGACATTGTTGGGCTGTCTTGGTTGACACGCCTTTTCAGTGTCGCATGGGGGTCAGGAACAGTGCCCATGGACTGGCAGACCGGGGTGGTGGTTCCCATCTTCAAGAAGGGGGACCGGAGAGTGTGCTCGAACTATCGTGGTATCACACTGCTCAGCCTCCCGGGAAAAGCTTATGCCAGGGTGCTGGAGAGGAGGCTCCGACCGCTTGTCGAACCTCAGATTCAAGACGAACAGTGCGGATTCCGTCCCGGTCGTTGAACAGTGGACCAGCTCTTTACCCTCGCAAGATTACTGGAGGGGTCCTGGGAGTTTGCTCAACCAGTTTACATGTGCTTTGTAGACCTGGAGAAGGCTTTCGACCGGGTCCCTCTGGGTTTTTTGTGGGGGGTGCTGCGAGAGCATGGGGTGCCGGACCCGTTGGCACGGGCCATCCGGTCTCTGTACGCCTGCAGTAGGAGCTGTGTTTGTCTCCTCGGTAGTAAGTCAGACACGTTCCCGGTGGGTGTTGGCCTCCGCCAGGGCTGCCCTTTATCACCGGTCCTGTTCGTGACCTTCATGGACAGGATATCTAGGCGCAGCCAGGGGGCGGAGAGGATCCGGTTCGGGAGTCTCGGGATCGCCTCTCTGCTGTTCGCGGATGATGTGGTCCTGTTTGCCTCCTCGGACCGTGACCTCCAGCATTCACTGGGGCGTTTTTCAGCCGAGTGCGAAGCGGCAGGGATGAGAGTTAGCACCTCCAAATCTGAGGCCATGGTGCTCTGCCGGAAACCGGCGGATTGCTCCCTCCAGGTGGGGGCAAACTGCCTACCCCAAGCGAAGGAGTTCAAGTATCTCGGGTCTTGTTCACGAGTGAGGGTAAGGTGGAGCGGGAGATCGATAGGCGGATCGGTGCGGCTGCAGCAGTAAAACAGGCGCTGTACCGGTCCGTCTTGGTGAAGAGGGAGCTGAGCCGGAAGGCAAAGCTCTCCATTTACTGGTCGGTCTACGTTCCAACCCTCACCTATGGTCACGAACTCTGGGTCGTGACCGAATGAACGAGAACTCGGATACAAGCGGCCGAAATGAGCTTCCTCCGTAGGGTGGCCGGGCTCAGCCTTAGAGATAGGGTAAGGAGCTCGGACATCAGGGGGGAGCTCGGAGTCGAGTCGCTGCTCCTTCGTGTCCAAAGGAGTCAGCTGAGGTGGTTCATCTAGTCAGGATGCCTCCTGGACGCCTCCCATTAGAGGTTTTCCGGGCACGTCCAACTGGTAGGAGGCCCCGGGGAAGACCGAGGACACGCTGGAGGGATTATATCTCCCGGCTGGCCTTGGAACGCCTCGGGATCCCCCAGAATGAGCTGGAAAGTGCTGCGGGTGAGAGGGAAGCCTGGGTCGGCCTGCTGAACCTGCTGCCACCGCGACCCGACCCCGGATAAGAGCTGATAATGGATGGATGGAGGTTAATGTCACGTGACGAGGTTGTGGGTGCTTCTGCTCCGCGTTGTCTGGCAGATCCAAGATGGCCGCTGGAAGCCCTTCCTGGTGAAGCCTCTGATCTCTCAGCTCATGAAGCCTCTGCTGGTGTTCGTGAACCCGAAGAGTGGAGGAAACCAGGTGGAGTCCCGTTCCTCCTTCAGAGGCTTTGTGTCCTCTCAACATGGTGGAACTTTAATATATATATATATATATATATATATATATATATATATATATATATATATATATATATATATATATATATATACACAGGCAAAACCTCAGCTGTTACAATACAGTACAATGATATGATTAATTATTAATTCACATCAGCATGAAGAGCAACTTTAATGATGTCAGTCGGACTGAAAAAGGAATAAATTAAAAGGGAGAGCACGTGAGGCCAACCCAGACCCTGGACTCTTTAAGACTCTTTTTATAGTTTGTTTTCTGGCTCTATGGTACTCTGAGATTATTTTTACATGAAAAGTGCGTTCCAAATACAATGTATTATTATTATTAATATACAGTTATTACTGTCAGTTGTTACTCTAATACACAGTTATTACTGTCAGTTATTATTGTGAGTTATTACTGTAATATAGTTATTATTATGGGTTATTACTGTGAACTCACACTGACATTAATAACTCACAGTAATAGTAATAACTCACAGTAATAGCCCATAGTAATAACTCGTTAATAACTCACAGTAATAACCCACAGCATTATCTCACAGTAATAACTGACATTAATAACTCACAGTAATAGTAATAACTCACAGTAATAGCCCATAGTAATAACTCATTAATAACTCACAGTAATAACCCATAGTAATAATAAAGAACTGGGATCTTAAATATGGAAATACATAATTCATTATTAAGTTCTCTGTGAAGGAAATAAAATGTGAAGATTAATAATGCAGAAATAAAAGCATTTTATTTTATCATATTCTTTTGGTTGTCGTTTTTTTACATGACCAAAATTATAGTCTGTGATCCAATAAACCAGTAAAACATTAAATTAATAAAGACAAAAGACACAAATCCTCATATTTGGAATTGGAACCACATTTCTGCTCTAAAAGTGACGTTGAAACAATGAACTGTTCCACTTGGTGTTTTATTTTCAGGGAGCCAAGATCATCCAGTCCTTCATGTGGTCCCTGAACCCCCGGCAGGTGTTCGACCTGACGAAGGGAGGACCCAGAGAGGGGTAAGACCAGACCAGGGGTGCGTCCCAATTCCCTTTCTTTCCTGTTCGGATACGTGACGCTCACTCTTTACTTTGCAGGTTGGAGCTGTACGCCAAGGTGCCCAACCTGAGGATCCTGGCCTGTGGGGGGGACGGGACCGTGAGTCCAACCGTAGTCACCACATACCGAACCGAGGACGCCTTCCATTTGATTTATTGTGTGTGTGTGTGTGTGTTCAGGTGGGCTGGATCTTGTCCGTGTTGGATGAGCTGAAGCTCCGCCCTCAGCCTCCTGTCGGCATCCTCCCTCTGGGGACCGGCAACGACCTCGCAAGAACTCTTAACTGGGGAGGGGTGAGTTCTACTGGGGTTTAACTGGAGTTCTACTGGGGCTTAACTGGGGTTTAACTGGAGTTATACTGGGGTTTAACTGGGGTTTAACTGGAGTTATACTGGGGTTTAACTGGAGTTATACTGGAGTTTAACTGGAGTTCTACTGGGGCTTAACTGGAGTTCTACTGGGGTTTAACTGGAGTTCTACTGGAGTTTAACTGGAGTTCTACTGGGGTTTAACTGGAGTTCTACTGGGGTTTAACTGGAGTTCTACTGGAGTTTAACTGGAGTTCTACTGGGGTTTAACTGGAGTTCTACTGGGGCTTAACTGGGGTTTAACTGGAGTTATACTGGGGTTTAACTGGAGTTATACTGGAGTTTAACTGGAGTTCTACTGGGGCTTAACTGGAGTTCTACTGGGGTTTAACTGGAGTTCTACTGGAGTTTAACTGGAGTTCTACTGGGGTTTAACTGGAGTTCTACTGGGGCTTAACTGGAGTTCTACTGGGGTTTAACTGGAGTTCTACTGGGGTTTAACTGGAGCTCTACTGGGGTTTAACTGGAGCTCTACTGGGGCTTAACTGGAGCTCTACTGGGGCTTAACTGGGGCTTAACTGGGGTTTAACTGGAGCTCTACTGGGGCTTAACTGGAGTTCTACTGGGGTTTAACTGGAGTTCTACTGGAGTTTAACTGGAGTTCTACTGGGGTTTAACTGGAGTTCTACTGGGGCTTAACTGGAGTTCTACTGGGGTTTAACTGGAGTTCTACTGGGGTTTAACTGGAGCTCTACTGGGGTTTAACTGGAGCTCTACTGGGGCTTAACTGGAGCTCTACTGGGGCTTAACTGGGGCTTAACTGGGGTTTAACTGGAGCTCTACTGGGGTTTAACTGGAGTTATACTGGGGTTTAACTGGAGTTATACTGGAGTTTAACTGGAGTTCTACTGGGGCTTAACTGGAGTTCTACTGGGGTTTAACTGGAGTTCTACTGGAGTTTAACTGGAGTTCTACTGGGGTTTAACTGGAGTTCTACTGGGGCTTAACTGGAGTTCTACTGGGGTTTAACTGGAGTTCTACTGGGGTTTAACTGGAGCTCTACTGGGGTTTAACTGGAGCTCTACTGGGGCTTAACTGGAGCTCTACTGGGGCTTAACTGGGGCTTAACTGGGGTTTAACTGGAGCTCTACTGGGGCTTAACTGGAGCTTAACTGGGGTTTAACTGGAGCTCTACTGGGGCTTAACTGGGGTTTAACTGGAGCTCTACTGGGGCTTAACTGGGGCTTAACTGGGGTTTAACTGGAGCTCTACTGGGGTTTAACTAGAGCTTTACTGGGGCTTAACTGGGGTTTAACTGGAGCTCTACTGGGGTTTAACTGGAGCTCTACTGGGGTTTAACTAGAGCTTTACTGGGGCTTAACTGGGGTTTAACTGGAGCTCTACTGGGGTTTAACTGGAGCTCTACTGGGGTTTAACTGGAGCTCTACTGGGGCTTAACTGGGGCTTAACTGGGGTTTAACTGGAGCTCTACTGGGGTTTAACTAGAGCTTTACTGGGGCTTAACTGGGGTTTAACTGGAGCTCTACTGGGGTTTAACTGGAGCTCTACTGGGGTTTAACTAGAGCTTTACTGGGGCTTAACTGGGGTTTAACTGGAGCTCTACTGGGGTTTAACTGGAGCTCTACTGGGGTTTAACTGGAGCTCTACTGGGGCTTAACTGGGGCTTAACTGGGGTTTAACTGGAGCTCTACTGGGGTTTAACTAGAGCTTTACTGGGGCTTAACTGGGGTTTAACTGGAGCTCTACTGGGGTTTAACTAGAGCTTTACTGGGGCTTAACTGGGGTTTAACTGGAGCTCTACTGGGGTTTAACTGGAGCTTTACTGGGGCTGACTCTCTCAGGGATACACAGATGAGCCGCTTACAAAGATCCTCTCACACGTGGAGGACGGAAACATCGTCCAGCTGGACCGATGGAACCTGAACGTGGAGGCGAACCTTGAGGCCCGGCCGCAGGACCGGGACGAGCATCAGACTGACCAGGTGAGCAGAGAGCGGTCACAGACATCACCTTCAGACAGACGTCTTTAATGATGGCGCTCTTTGCCGTTTCTCAGCTTCCCATCGACGTCTTCAACAACTATTTCAGTCTGGGCTTCGACGCTCACGTCACGCTGGGCTTCCACGAGTCCAGAGGTGAGTCCACGCTCACATTTACTGAACAAAGATTTAGCATACACATTAAAAGGCCCATACATCAATTAATATGTCATGGTGAGTTGGTAAACCCACTCATTACTACCACCGCACTAAAGCCAGAGTTCCTAGTTAATTACTGGCATAACCTTTCAGGCAGCGCTCGTGATTTCCATCTCGTTGCTTTTTGCTCTGCAACTCTTTCCTGAACATCTGGAGGTCTTCGGGAGGAACCTGGTGGATCAGATCTACCTGAACGTGGATCCGTCACACACGACTCATACGGGACATGTTGAAGTCCTGATGTGGATCCTGTAGGAGATCTGTGTCTATTAGTCTGGATGGTCACATATTTGCTGCTGATCTGAGTTTTATGAACCGTTAAATATCCGCTGACCTTTCAGTCTGCACGAGTCTGGTTCTGGTTCTGGTTCTGGTCTTATCGACAGCATCGATAAAGAGCTCTTTAATTAAATTAAATCCTCATGTGATGAAACTGAGAGACCAAACAATGGATGGAAACATGTTCTTCTGTGTTTGATGTCGGGACGCTTTTCATTTAAAAATAGAAACCGCTTGAATGTTTCTTCTGTTTGTTTCTTCAGAGGCGAACCCGGAGAAGTTCAACAGCCGCTTCAGGAATAAGATGTTCTATGCAGGAGTGAGTGTCTCATTACATTCACATGTTTGTGCTGCCCATTATTATTATTATTATTATTATTAATAATTATGAATCGTGTTTCAGGCGGCCTTCTCAGACTTCCTGAGCGGGAGTTCCAAAGACCTCGCCAAGCACATCCGAGTGGTGGTGAGTGTGACCTTCAATGAGTCGTCTGATTATCATCACATCTCAGCCTCAGACGTAAACCAACAACGTCACATCAAATATGGACGGAAGTCAACAACGAGAGACAAATATTGTTTTAATGACATGATATTACATGCACACACCGTAGAACAGCCAGGTGAGCAAAGCAGGGTTAAGTGTGTTGCTCAAGGGCACATCTAGGGCAGGGATTTAACCGCCAACCCCCTGATTGAAAGACGGACCTGCTAACCGTTGATATACAGTCGCCCCTAATTGTGCCATTAATATGATGTTCAGCCTTCGCCCAATGTCAGCTGGGATCGGCTGCAGCGCCCCGCAACCCTCAAAAGGAGAAGCGGTTCGGATGATGCAATAAGCATCCATTGTTAGAAGATCATTTAAAGAGACAAGAAAGTCTCATTTTGTTGAGTTGGTGGCAGCCATGTTGTTGTTGTTGTTGACGTTGTGATGGTCCTCGCTGTGGACCATCACAAGTAGTGACTTCGTTGGGGACTATTTTCAGTGGCAGATGAATCAAAATGTGTCCGCTGACACAAACAAAGTATTTATTCCAAATAAAGACAACATGTTCCCCTCAGTGTGACGGGACGGACCTGACGGCCAAAGTCCAGGACCTGAAGCTTCAGTGTCTGCTCTTCCTCAACATCCCCAGGTCTGGACCTCACAGTGGTTTCTGTACGCAGAGATGTACTGGCTCCAGTTTAAACCAGTATAGGGACCACTAACCGGTCTCCGTGTGCTGCAGGTACTGTGCCGGCACCGTGCCGTGGGGTCACCCCGGTGATCACCAGGAATTTGAACCGCAGCGCCACGACGACGGCTGCATCGAGGTCATCGGCTTCACCATGACGTCTCTGGTGAGACCACGACAGACCACGACAGACCACGTCAGACCACGTCAGACAAAGACAGACCACGACAGACCACATTAGACCAGGTCAAACCACATCAGACCACGTCAGACCACATGTTTGGTTGTGGTTGTTTGTTGTTGGTTGTTTGTGGTTGTTTGTGGTTGTGGTTGTTTGTGGTTGGGTGGTTGTGGTTGTTTGTGGTTGTTTGTGGTTGTTTGTAGGTGTTTGTGGTGGTTGTTTGTGGGTGTTTGTGGTTGTTTGTTGTTGGGTGTTTGTGGTTGTTTGTGGTTGGGTGTTTGTGGTTGTTTGTGGGTGTTTGTGGTTGTTTGTGGGTGTTTGTGGGTGTTTGTGGTTGTTTGTAGGTGTTTGTGGTTGTTTGTGGTTGGGTGTTTGTGGTTGTTTGTGGGTGTTTGTGGTTGTTTGTGGGTGTTTGTGGTTGTTTGTAGGTGTTTGTGGTTGTTTGTGGTTGGGTGTTTGTGGTTGTTTGTGGGTGTTTGTGGTTGTTTGTAGGTGTTTGTGGTTGTTTGTGGTTGGGTGTTTGTGGTTGTTTGTGGGTGTTTGTGGGTGTTTGTGGTTGTTTGTGGGTGTTTGTGGGTGTTTGTGGTTGTTTGTGGTTGTTTGTTGTTGGGTGTTTGTGGTTGTTTGTGGGTGTTTGTGGTTGTTTGTGGTTGTTTGTGGTTGGGTGTTTGTGGTTGTTTGTGGGTGTTTGTGGGTGTTTGTGGTTGTTTGTGGGTGTTTGTGGGTGTTTGTGGGTGTTTGTGGTTGTGGTTGTTTGTGGTTGGGTGTTTGTGGGTGTTTGTGGTTGTTTGTAGGTGTTTGTGGTTGTTTGTGGTTAGGTGTTTGTGGTTGTTTGTGGGTGTTTGTGGTTGTTTGTGGGTGTTTGTGGGTGTTTGTGGTTGTTTGTGGTTGTTTGTTGTTGGGTGTTTGTGGTTGTTTGTGGGTGTTTGTGGGTGTTTGTGGTTGTTTGTGGTTGTTTGTGGGTGTTTGTGGGTGTTTGTGGTTGTTTGTGGGTGTTTGTGGTTGTTTGTGGGTGTTTGTGGGTGTTTGTGGGTGTTTGTGGTTGTGGTTGTTTGTGGTTGGGTGTTTGTGGTTGTTTGTGGTTGTTTGTGGGTGTTTGTGGGTGTTTGTGGTTGTGGTTGTTTGTGGTTGTTTGTGGGTGTTTGTGGTTGTTTGTGGTTGTTTGTGGGTGTTTGTGGGTGTTTGTGGGTGTTTGTGGGTGTTTGTGGTTGTGGTTGTTTGTGGTTGTTTGTGGGTGTTTGTGGTTGTTTGTGGTTGTTTGTGGGTGTTTGTGGGTGTTTGTGGGTGTTTGTGGTTGGGTGTTTGTGGTTGGGTGTTTGTGGTTGTTTGTGGTTGTTTGTGGGTGTTTGTGGGTGTTTGTGGTTGTGGTTGTTTGTGGTTGTTTGTGGGTGTTTGTGGTTGTTTGTGATTGTTTGTGGTTGTTTGTGGGTGTTTGTTGTTTGGTGTTTGTGGGTGTTTGTGGTTGTTTGTGGTTGTTTGTGGTTGTTTGTGGGTGTTTGTGGTTGTTTGTGGGTGTTTGTTGTTGGGTGTTTGTGTTTGTTGTTGGGTGTTTGTGGGTGTTTGTTGTTGTTGTTGGGTGTTTGTGTTTGTGTTTGTGGTTGTTGTTGGGTGTTTGTGGGTGTTTGTTGTTGGGTGTTTGTGTTTGTTCTTGGGTGTTTGTGGGTGTTTGTTGTTGGGTGTTTGTTGTTGGTTGTTTGTGGGTGTTTGTAGTTGTTTGTTGTTGGATGTTTGTGGGTGTTTGTTGTTGGGTGTTTGTTGTTGGTTGTTTGTGGGTGTTTGTAGTTGTTTGTTGTTGGATGTTTGTGGGTGTTTGTTGTTGGGTGTTTATAGTTGTTTGTGGGTGTTTGTAGTTGTTTGTTGATGGTTGTTTGTAGGTGTTTGTGGGTGTTTGTGGTTGTTTGTGGGTGTTTGTGGTTGTGGTTGTTTGTGGTTGTTTGTGGTTGTTTGTGGGTGTTTGTGGGTGTTTGTGGGTGTTTGTGGTTGTTTGTGGTTGTTTGTGGGTGTTTGTGGTTGTTTGTGGGTGTTTGTGGTTGTTTGTGGTTGTTTGTGGGTGTTTGTGGTTGTTTGTGGGTGTTTGTGGGTGTTTGTGGGTGTTTGTGGTTGTGGTTGTTTGTGGGTGTTTGTGGTTGTGGTTGTTTGTGGTTGTTTGTGGGTGTTTGTGGTTGTTTGTGGGTGTTTGTGGGTGTTTGTGGGTGTTTGTGGGTGTTTGTGGGTGTTTGTGGGTGTTTGTGGTTGTGGGTGTTTGTGGTTGTTTGTGGTTGTTTGTGGGTGTTTGTGGTTGTGGTTGTTTGTGGGTGTTTGTGGTTGTGGTTGTTTGTGGTTGTTTGTGGGTGTTTGTGGTTGTTTGTGGGTGTTTGTGGGTGTTTGTGGGTGTTTGTGGTTGTGGTTGTTTGTGGGTGTTTGTGGTTGTGGTTGTTTGTGGTTGTTTGTGGGTGTTTGTGGTTGTTTGTGGGTGTTTGTGGGTGTTTGTGGGTGTTTGTGGGTGTTTGTGGGTGTTTGTGGGTGTTTGTGGTTGTGGGTGTTTGTGGTTGTTTGTGGTTGTTTGTGGGTGTTTGTGGTTGTGGTTGTTTGTGGGTGTTTGTGGTTGTGGTTGTTTGTGGTTGTTTGTGGGTGTTTGTGGTTGTTTGTGGGTGTTTGTGGGTGTTTGTGGGTGTTTGTGGTTGTGGGTGTTTGTGGTTGTTTGTGGTTGTTTGTGGGTGTTTGTGGGTGTTTGTGGGTGTTTGTGGGTGTTTGTGGTTGTGGTTGTTTGTGGTTGTTTGTGGTTGTTTGTGGTTGTTTGTGGTTGTTTGTGGTTGTTTGTGGGTGTTTGTGGTTGTTTGTGGTTGTTTGTGGGTGTTTGTGGTTGTTTGTGGGTGTTTGTGGGTGTTTGTGGGTGTTTGTGGTTGTGGTTGTTTGTGGTTGGGTGTTTGTGGTTGTTTGTGGTTGTTTGTGGTTGTTTGTGGGTGTTTGTGGGTGTTTGTGGGTGTTTGTGGTTGTGGTTGTTTGTGGTTGTTTGTGGGTGTTTGTGGTTGTTTGTGATTGTTTGTGGTTGTTTGTGGGTGTTTGTTGTTTGGTGTTTGTGGGTGTTTGTGGGTGTTTGTGGTTGTTTGTGGTTGTTTGTGGTTGTTTGTGGGTGTTTGTGGTTGTTTGTGGGTGTTTGTTGTTGGGTGTTTGTGTTTGTTGTTGGGTGTTTGTGTTTGTGGTTGTTGTTGGGTGTTTGTGGGTGTTTGTTGTTGGGTGTTTGTGTTTGTTGTTGGGTGTTTGTGGGTGTTTGTTGTTGGGTGTTTGTTGTTGGTTGTTTGTGGGTGTTTGTAGTTGTTTGTTGTTGGATGTTTGTGGGTGTTTGTTGTTGGGTGTTTGTTGTTGGTTGTTTGTGGGTGTTTGTAGTTGTTTGTTGTTGGATGTTTGTGGGTGTTTGTTGTTGGGTGTTTATAGTTGTTTGTGGGTGTTTGTAGTTGTTTGTTGTTGGCTGTTTGTTGTTGGTTGTTTGTGGGTGTTTGTAGTTGTTTGTTGTTGGATGTTTGTGGGTGTTTGTTGTTGGGTGTTTGTTGTTGGTTGTTTGTGGGTGTTTGTAGTTGTTTGTTGTTGGATGTTTGTGGGTGTTTGTTGTTGGGTGTTTATAGTTGTTTGTGGGTGTTTGTAGTTGTTTGTTGTTGGCTGTTTGTTGTTGGTTGTTTGTAGGTGTTTGTGGGTGTTTGTGGGCGTAACCTGTGGTTGTTGTGTCTAGGCCACCCTGCAGGTCGGCGGTCACGGCGAGCGGCTCCATCAGTGTAAAGAAGTGACCCTCACCACCTACAAGTCCATCCCCATGCAGGTGGACGGAGAGCCCTGCAAGCTGGCGCCCTCCATTATCCACATCAACCTGAGGAACCAGGCCGACATGGTGCAGAAGACCAAGAGGAGGGTCTCAATGCCCCATCTCAACAGGTAACCTCACAGCCTCACAGCCTCCAACGAGGGAACACTAACACACACTGTAAGTACTCCAGTGTGTGTGTGTGTGTGTGTGTGTGTGTGTGTGTGTGTGTGTGTGTGTGTGTGTGTGTGTGTGTGTGTGTGCGTGTGTGCGTGCGTGTAGTCAGCAGCCGCTTCCTGAGAAGCTCCAGATCAGGGTGAACCGGGTCAGCATGGCGGCATATGAGGCTCTGCACTACGACAAGGACCAGCTGAAGGAGGCCTGTGAGTCAGTGACAAGTTAAACATCAGCTGATTACTGATCTCCCCTGACCTTGATGTCCTCCCCTCTGACCTTGACGTGTCCTCCCCTCTGACCTTGACGTGTGTCCCCCCTCTGACCTTGACGTGTCCTCCCCTCTGACCTTGATGTGTCCTCCCCTCTGACCTTGATGTCCTCCCCTCTGACCTTGACGTGTGTCCCCCCTCTGACCTTGACGTGTCCTCCCCTCTGACCTTGATGTGTCCTCCCCTCTGACCTTGATGTCCTCCCCTCTGACCTTGACGTGTGTCCCCCCTCTGACCTTGACGTGTCCTCCCCTCTGACCTTGATGTGTCCTCCCCTCTGACCTTGATGTGTCCTCCCCTCTGACCTTGACGTGTGTCCCCCCTCTGACCTTGACGTGTCCTCCCATCTGACCTTGATGTGTCCCCCCCTGACCTTGACGTCCCCCCCTCTGACCTTGACGTGTCCCCCCCTGACCTTGACGTGTCCTCCCCTCTGACCTTGACGTGTCCTCCCCTCTGACCTTGACGTGTCCTCCCCTCTGACCTTGACGTGTCCCCCCCCTGACCTTGACGTGTCCTCCCCTCTGACCTTGACGTGTCCCCCCCTGACCTTGACGTGTCCTCCCCCCTGACCTTGACGTGTCCTCCCCTCTGACCTTGACGTGTCCCCCCCCCTGACCTTGACGTGTCCTCCCCTCTGACCTTGACGTGTCCTCCCCTCTGACCTTGACGTGTCCCCCCCTGACCTTGACGTGTCCTCCCCTCTGACCTTGACGTGTCCCCCCCCTGACCTTGACGTGTCCTCCCCTCTGACCTTGACGTGTCCCCCCCTAACCTTGACGTGTCCTCCCCTCTGACCTTGATGTGTCCCCCCTGACCTTGATGTGTCCCCCTCTCACCTTGATGTCCTCCCCTCTGACCTTGACGTGTCCTCCCCTCTGACCTTGATGTCCTCCCCTCTGACCTTGACGTGTCCTCCCCTCTGACCTTGATGTCCTCCCCTCTGACCTTGACGTGTCCTCCCCTCTGACCTTGACGTGTCCCCCCCCTGACCTTGACGTGTCCTCCCCTCTGACCTTGACGTGTCCCCCCCTGACCTTGAGGTGTCCTCCCCTCTGACCTTGACGTGTCCCCCCCTGACCTTGACGTGTCCTCCCCTCTGACCTTGACGTGTCCCCCCCCTGACCTTGACGTGTCCTCCCCTCTGACCTTGACGTGTCCCCCCCTGACCTTGACGTGTCCTCCCCTCTGACCTTGACGTGTCCCCCCCTGACCTTGATGTGTCCTCCCCTCTGACCTTGACGTGTCCTCCCCTCTGACCTTGACGTGTCCCCCCCTGACCTTGACGTGTCCTCCCCTCTGACCTTGATGTGTCCCCCCCTGACCTTGACGTGTCCTCCCCTCTGACCTTGACGTGTCCTCCCCTCTGACCTTGACGTGTCCCCCCCTGACCTTGACGTGTCCTCCCCTCTGACCTTGACGTGTCCCCCCCCTGACCTTGACGTGTCCTCCCCTCTGACCTTGACGTGTCCCCCCCTGACCTTGACGTGTCCTCCCCTCTGACCTTGACGTGTCCCCCCCTGACCTTGATGTGTCCTCCCCTCTGACCTTGACGTGTCCTCCCCTCTGACCTTGACGTGTCCCCCCCTGACCTTGACGTGTCCTCCCCTCTGACCTTGACGTGTCCCCCCCCCTGACCTTGACGTGTCCTCCCCTCTGACCTTGACGTGTCCTCCCCTCTGACCTTGACGTGTCCCCCCCTGACCTTGACGTGTCCTCCCCTCTGACCTTGATGTGTCCCCCCCTGACCTTGATGTGTCCTCCCCTCTGACCTTGACGTGTCCTCCCCTCTGACCTTGACGTGTCCTCCCCTCTGACCTTGACGTGTCCCCCCCTGACCTTGACGTGTCCTCCCCTCTGACCTTGATGTGTCCTCCCCTCTGACCTTGACGTGTCCTCCCCTCTGACCTTGACGTGTCCCCCCCTCTGCAGCGACTCCTCTGGGAATCATCACCGTCCCCGGAGACAGCGACCTGGAGACCTGTCGTCTGTTCATCGAGGGTCTGCATGAAGACCTGGACCAGGAACAGCAGAGACTGGATCAGGTCTTCTAGAGAGCTTCTATGGAAAATTAAAGAAGCTTTTATTTATTTTGAATTTAAATAATAAAAATAACAATAATAAATACACGTAGAATACAGACAACAGACAGATCAGTGATCTGAATTGATCTGAGGGGGTCTGAAGGAGTCTGATGGGGTCCGATGGGGTCTGAAGGAGTCTGATGGGGTCCGATGGGGTCTGAAGGAGTCTGGTAGGGTCTGAATTGATCTGAGGGGGTCTGAAGGAGTCTGATGGGGTCCGATGGGGTCTGAAGGAGTCTGGTAGGGTCTGAATTGATCTGATGGGGTCTCACTGTGAACTCAGTCCTCTAGAGTCCAAGACCAACGTGTGTCTCCCGTCTCTCTGCTCCTTCAGTGCGGTGACGTGATGAAGGGGGTCAGTCTGTCTCCACAGAAGTTGTCCATGAAGTGGTGTTTCCTGGACTGTAAGTCATACCCAACCCCCACAGAGTCTCAGAGTCCGCCCCCCCACAGAGAACCTGACTCCTGGTCTTTGTGTTTCAGGTACCACTGCAGACCGCTTCTACAGGATCGACCGGGCCCAGGTATGACAGTGGCTCAGCTCTGCTTCCTGTCGTTCTTCATGAGCTCCTCATCAGCACTACGGTTTCCTTTTTTTTCCAGGAGCACCTGAACTACGTGACAGAGATTTCTCAGGAGGAGCTCTACATCCTGGACCCGGAGCTGGTCCTTCAGGAGACGGTGGCCACCTCCCCTGGCGTGACGGACCTGGTGGACTCTGAGGAGCACCAGGACCGGGACCGGCAGAGACAGTTTGTCTTCCCCTCCTCCCCGCCGAGGTGAGAGACATGTATCTTTGATTTATATGTTAAAGTCTGTCTCTCTACCTGTCTGTCTCTCTACCTGTCTGTCTGCCTCCATACATATATACATATACATTCATACATATATATTCATACATATATACATATACCTTCATACATATACCTTCATACATATATACATATACCTTCATACATATACCTTCATACATATGTACATATACCTTCACACATATATACATATACCTTCATACATATATACATATACCTTCATACATATACCTTCATACATATATACATATACCTTCATACATATAAACATAAACATTCATACATACATACATATACCTTCATACATATACCTTCATACATATATACATATACCTTCATACATATATACATAAACATTCATACATACATACATATACCTTCATACATATACATTCATACATATATACATATACCTTCATACATATACCTTCATACATATATACATATACCTTCATACATATAAACATAAACATTCATACATACATACATATACCTTCATACATATACCTTCATACATATATACATATACCTTCATACATATATACATAAACATTCATACATACATACATATACCTTCATACATATACATTCATACATATATACATATACCTTCATACATATACCTTCATACATATATACATATACCTTCATACATATGTACATATACATTCATACATATATATTCATACATATATACATATACCTTTATACATATATACATATACCTACATACATATACCTTCATACATATAAACATATACCTTCATACATATACCTTCATACATATATACATATACCTTTATACATATATACATATACCTACATACATATATACATATACCTTCATACATATATACATATACCTTCATACATATACCTTCATACATATACCTTCATACATATATACATATACCTTCATACATATATACATAAACATTCATACATATATACATATACCTTCATACATATACCTTCATACATATACCTTCATACATATATACATATACCTTCATACATATAAACATAAACATTCATACATATATACATATACCTTCATACATATACCTTCATACATATACCTTCATACATATACCTTCATACATATATACATATACCTTCATATATATATACATATACCTTTATACATATATACATATACCTTCATACATATATACATATACCTTCATACATATACCTTCATACATATATACATATACCTTCATACATATATACATAAACATTCATACATATATACATACACCTTCATACATATACCTTCATACATATACCTTCATACATATATACATATACCTTCATACATATATACATAAACATTCATACATATATACATATACCTTCATACATATACCTTCATACATATACCTTCATACATATATACATATACCTTCATACATATAAACATAAACATTCATACATATATACATATACCTTCATACATATACCTTCATACATATACCTTCATACATATATACATATACCTTCATACATATAAACATAAACATTCATACATATATACATATACCTTCATACATATAAACATAAACATTCATACATATGTACATATACCTTCATACATATATACATATACCTTCATACATATATACATATACCTTCATACATATAAACATAAACATTCATACAAATATACAAATACCTTCATACATATATACATATACCTTCATACATATACCTTCATACATATAAACATAAACATTCATACATATATACATATACCTTCATACATATATACATATACCTTCATACATATATACATTTACCTTCATACATATATACATATACCTTCATACATATATACATATACCTTCATACATTTACCTTCATACATATAAACATAAACATTCATACATATATACATATACCTTCATACATATATACATATACCTTCATACATATACCTTCATACATATATACATATACCTTCATACATATACCTTCATACATATATACATATACCTTCATACATATACCTTCATACATATATACATATACCTTCATACATATACCTTCATACATATATACATATACCTTCATACATATATACATATACCTTCATACATATACCTTCATACATATAAACATAAACATTCATACATATATACATATACCTTCATACATATATACATATACCTTCATACATATATACATTTACCTTCATACATATATACATATACCTTCATACATATATACATATACCTTCATACATATACCTTCATACATTTACCTTCATACATATAAACATAAACATTCATACATATATACATATACCTTCATACATATACCTTCATACATATACCTTCATACATATATACATATACCTTCATACATATATACATATACCTTCATACATATATACATATACCTTCATACATATACCTTCATACATTTACCTTCATACATATAAACATAAACATTCATACATATATACATATACCTTCATACATATACCTTCATACATATACCTTCATACATATATACATATACCTTCATACATATATACATATACCTTCATACATATACCTTCATACATATATACATATACCTTCATACATATACCTTCATACATATATACATATACCTTCATACATATACCTTCATACATATATACATATACCTTCATACATATACCTTCATACATATACCTTCATACATACATATGTACATATACCTTCATACATATACATTCATACATATGTACATATACCTTCATACATATATACATATACCTTCATACATTTACCTTCATACATATATACATATACCTTCATACATATACCTTCATACATATGTACATATACCTTCATACATATATACATATACCTTCATACATATATACATATACCTTCATACATATATACATATACCTTCATACATATACCTTCATACATATGTACATATACCTTCATACATATATACATATACCTTCATACATATATACATAAACATTCATACATATATACATATACCTTCATACATATATACATATACCTTCATACATATACCTTCATACATACATATGTACATATACCTTCATACATATACATTCATACATATATACATATACCTTCATACATATATACATATACCTTCATACATATACCTTCATACATACATATGTACATATACCTTCATACATATACATTCATACATATGTACATATACCTTCATACATATACCTTCATACATATGTACATATACCTTCATACATATACATTCATACATATGTACATATACCTTCATACATATACCTTCATACATATGTACATATACCTTCATACATATACATTCATACATATGTACATATACCTTCATACATATACCTTCATACATATGTACATATACCTTCATACATATACCTTCATACATACTGTATGTACATATACCTTCATACGTATACCTTCATACATACTGTATGTACATATACCTTCATACATACTGTATGTACATATACCTTCATACGTATACCTTCATACATACTGTATGTACATATACCTTGTGTTGTGATGACATCATCGGTGTGTGTGATCTAACGTCTCTGGTCTTCCTCAGTTCTTCAACGACCTCACACGACCTTCAACAAGGTAAAGAAGTTCCTTCCACTGAATATGATATACACTACCGTGTATGTAATGAAAAGCACTGTTTTCTTCAATGAAGATAATATTACATTAATCAGAAATACACTCTCCTGCCTCTGAGGCAAATTTGTAATTTGTGATATTGGGCTATACAAAATAAACTGAATTGAATTGAACTCTATACATTGTTAATGTGGTAAATGACTAACTTCTGAACGGTAGTGTATATCAGAGTATAGTACTTATACCAGAATAGAGTAGTACTTATACCAGAATAGAGTAGTACTTATACCAGAATAAAGTAGTACTTATACCAGAATATAGTAGTACTTATACCAGAATAGAGTAGTACTTATACCAGAATATAGTAGTACTTATACCAGAATAGAGTAGTACTTATACCAGAATAGAGTAGTACTTATACCAGAATAAAGTAGTACTTATACCAGAATAGAGTAGTACTTATACCAGAATAAAGTAGTACTTATACCAGAATAGAGTAGTACTTATACCAGAATAAAGTAGTACTTATACCAGAATAGAGTAGTACTTATACCAGAATAGAGTAGTACTTATACCAGAATATATTAGTACTTATACCAGAATAGAGTAGTACTTATACCAGAATAAAGTAGTACTTATACCAGAATAAAGTAGTACTTATACCAGAATAGAGTAGTACTTATATCAGAGTATAGTACTTATACCAGAATATATTAGTACTTATACCAGAATAGAGTAGTACTTATACCAGAATATATTAGTACTTATACCAGAATAAAGTAGTACTTATACCAGAATAGAGTAGTACTTATACCAGAATAGAGTAGTACTTATACCAGTATAAAGTAGTACTTATACCAGAATAAAGTAGTACTTATACCAGAATAGAGTAGTACTTATACCAGAATAGAGTAGTTCTTATACCAGAATAAAGTAGTACTTATACCAGAATAGAGTAGTACTTATACCAGAATAGAGTAGTACTTATACCAGCATAAAGTAGTACTTATACCAGAATAAAGTAGTACTTATACCAGAATAAAGTAGTACTTATACCAGAATATATTAGTACTTATACCAGAATAGAGTAGTACTTATACCAGAATAAAGTAGTACTTATACCAGAATATATTAGTACTTATACCAGAATAGAGTAGTACTTATACCAGAATATATTAGTACTTATACCAGAATAGAGTAGTACTTATACCAGAATATATTAGTACTTATACCAGAATAGAGTAGTACTTATACCAGTATAAAGTAGTACTTATACCAGAATAGAGTAGTACTTATACCAGAATAAAGTAGTACTTATACCAGAATAGAGTAGTACTTATACCAGAATATATTAGTACTTATACCAGAATAGAGTAGTACTTATACCAGAATAGAGTAGTACTTACTTATACCAGAATAGAGTAGTACTTACCAGAATAGAGTAGTACTTATACCAGAATAGAGTAGTACTTATACCAGAATATAGTAGTACGTATACCAGAATATAGTAGTACTTATACCAGAATAAAGTAGTACTTATACCAGAATAGAGTAGTACTTATACCAGAATAAAGTAGTACTTATACCAGAATAAAGTAGTACTTATACCAGAATATAGTAGTACTTATACCAGAATAGAGTAGTACTTATACCAGAATAAAGTAGTACTTATACCAGAATAGAGTAGTACTTATACCAGAATATATTAGTACTTATACCAGAATATATTAGTACTTATACCAGAATATAGTAGTACTTATACCAGAATAGAGTAGTACTTATACCAGAATAGAGTAGTACTTATACCAGAATATATTAGTACTTATACCAGAATATAGTAGTACTTATACCAGAATATAGTAGTACTTATACCAGAATATATTAGTACTTATACCAGAATATATTAGTACTTATACCAGAATAAAGTAGTACTTATACCAGAATATATTAGTACTTATACCAGAATATAGTAGTACTTATACTAGAATAAAGTAGTACTTATACCAGAATATATTAGTACTTATACCAGAATAGAGAAGTACTTATACCAGAATAAAGTAGTACTTATACCAGAATATATTAGTACTTATACCAGAATATATTAGTACTTATACCAGAATAGAGTAGTACTTATACCAGAATATATTAGTACTTATACCAGAATAGAGTAGTACTTATACCAGAATATATTAGTACTTATACCAGAATAGAGTAGTACTTATACCAGAATAGAGTAGTACTTATATCAGAATATAGTAGTACTTATACCAGAATAGAGTAGTACTTATACCAGAATAGAGTAGTACTTATATCAGAATATAGTAGTACTTATACCAGAATAGAGTAGTACTTATACCAGAATAAAGTAGTACTTATACCAGAATATAGTAGTACTAATACCAGAATAGAGTAGTACTTATACCAGAATATATTAGTACTTATACCAGAATATAGTAGTACTTATACCATAATAGAGTAGTACTTATACCAGAATATAGTAGTACTTATACCAGAATATATTAGTACTTATACCAGAATATAGTAGTACTTATACCATAATATATTAGTACTTATACCAGAATATAGTAGTACTTATACCAGAATATAGTACTTATACCAGAATATAGTAGTACTTATACCAGAATATATTAGTACTTATACCAGAATATATTAGTACTTATACCAGAATATAGTAGTACTTATACCAGAATATAGTAGTACTTATACCAGAATATAGTAGTACTTATACCAGAATATATTAGTACTTATACCAGAATATATTAGTACTTATACCAGAATAGAGTAGTACTTATACCAGAATATAGTAGTACTTATACCAGAATATATTAGTACTTATACCAGAATATAGTAGTACTTATACCAGAATATAGTAGTACTTATACCAGAATATATTAGTACTTATACCAGAATATAGTAGTACTTATACCAGAATATATTAGTACTTATACCAGAATATAGTAGTACTTATACCAGAATAGAGTAGTACTTATACCAGAATATAGTAGTACTTATACCAGAATATATTAGTACTTATACCAGAATATATTAGTACTTATACCAGAATATATTAGTACTTATACCAGAATAGAGTAGTACTTATATCAGAGTATAGTACTTATACCAGAATATAGTAGTACTTATACCAGAATATATTAGTACTTATACCAGAATAGAGTAGTACTTATACCAGAATATAGTAGTACTTATACCAGAATATAGTAGTACTTATACCAGAATAGAGTAGTACTTATACCAGAATATATTAGTACTTACACCAGAATATATTAGTACTTATACCAGAATAGAGTAGTACTTATACCAGAATATAGTAGTACTTATACCAGAATAAAGTAGTACTTATACCAGAATAGAGTAGTACTTATATCAGAGTATAGTACTTATACCAGAATATAGTAGTACTTATACCAGAATATATTAGTACTTATACCAGAATAGAGTAGTACTTATACCAGAATATAGTAGTACTTATACCAGAATATATTAGTACTTATACCAGAATAGAGTAGTACTTATACCAGAATAAAGTAGTACTTATACCAGAATAAAGTAGTACTTATACCAGAATATAGTAGTACTTATACCAGAATATATTAGTACTTATACCAGAATAGAGTAGTACTTATACCAGAATAAAGTAGTACTTATACCAGAATAAAGTAGTACTTATACCAGAATAGAGTAGTACTTATATCAGAGTATAGTACTTATACCAGAATATAGTAGTACTTATACCAGAATATATTAGTACTTATACCAGAATAGAGTAGTACTTATACCAGAATATAGTAGTACTTATACCAGAATATAGTAGTACTTATACCAGAATATAGTAGTACTTATACCAGAATAGAGTAGTACTTATACCAGAATATATTAGTACTTATACCAGAATATATTAGTACTTATACCAGAATAGAGTAGTACTTATACCAGAATATAGTAGTACTTATACCAGAATATATTAGTACTTATACCAGAATAGAGTAGTACTTATACCAGAATAAAGTAGTACTTATACCAGAATAAAGTAGTACTTATACCAGAATAGAGTAGTACTTATATCAGAGTATAGTACTTATATCAGAGTATAGTACTTATACCAGAATATATTAGTACTTATACCAGAATAGTTGTTTACTACATTATATTTTGTTTGTTTACTACACTACTGCATTTGTTTACTAAATTTGACTGTTTGTTTACTACATTCTACTGCGTTTGTTTACTTTAAAAATATAATGAAATATAAAGACTATATATATATAACATTTTTATTCTGTTTCAGGGGGAGACGCCTAAACATCGCGCTGAGAAGGCCGACGACCAGGAACTGTCTGAATATCTGGAGAACCGCCAGATGATCCACAGAGAGGACCAGGAAACGGGGGTCTGAAGTCCTCCAAGTATTCAATTCACTTTATTTTGTTTAGCCCAATATCACAAATCACAAACTCCCCTCAGAGGGCTTTACAATCTGTACACATACGACATCCCTGACCTTTGACCTCACATCAGATCAGGAACAACTCCCCAAAAATAACCTTTGACAGGGAAAAAAGGGAAGAAACCTTCAGGAGAGCAACAGAGGAGGATCCCTCTCCCCAGATGGACAGATGAATAGATGTCATGTGACCAGATGAACACTAGATGTCATGTGACCAGATGAACAATAGATGTCATGTGACCAGATGAACAATAGATGTCATGTGACCAGATGAACAATAGATGTCATGTGACCAGATGAACACTAGATGTCATGTGACCAGATGAACAATAGATGTCATGTGACCAGATGAACAATAGATGTCATGTGACCAGATGAACACTAGATGTCATGTGACCAGATGAACAATAGATGTCATGTGACAAGATGAACACTAGATGTCATGTGACCAGATGAACACTAGATGTCATGTGACCAGATGAACACTAGATGTCATGTGACCAGATGAACACTAGATGTCATGTGACCAGATGAACACTAGATGTCATGTGACCAGATGAACACTAGATGTCATGTGACCAGATGAACAATAGATGTCATGTGACCAGATGAACAATAGATGTCATGTGACCAGATGAACACTAGATGAACAATAGATGTCATGTGACCAGATGAACACTAGATGTCATGTGACCAGATGAACACTAGATGTCATGTGACCAGATGAACACTAGATGTCATGTGACCAGATGAACACTAGATGTCATGTGACCAGATGAACACTAGATGTCATGTGACCAGATGAACAATAGATGTCATGTGACCAGATGAACACTAGATGTCATGTGACAAGATGAACACTAGATGTCATGTGACCAGATGAACACTAGATGTCATGTGACCAGATGAACACTAGATGTCATGTGACCAGATGAACACTAGATGTCATGTGACCAGATGAACAATAGATGTCATGTGACCAGATGAACACTAGATGTCATGTGACCAGATGAACACTAGATGTCATGTGACCAGATGAACACTAGATGTCATGTGACCAGATGAACAATAGATGTCATGTGACCAGATGAACAGAAATTATGAATAATGAGTAGTAGGCATGGACCACGATCCAGACCTCCACAATCCATGAAACAGAAGGAGGTAGAGAGGAGGGGGGCATCAGCAGGGCCAAGGCAGGAGGCCGGGGAAAGGAGTCATGGGGCAGGGCCCAGGACCAGCTCCAGACACAGTCAGGTCCAGAGGACCCTTTGAGGCGAGAAGGCACAAAGACTCCGGGGAAGAAGTAGAGTTAGTAATCTGCAATGAAGAGACGTGAATTCACCGTGTATCAAGACCTCCATGTCACAAGTCCTTCTATGTATTCTTCTAAGAGGCGGGAGGCGGGAGGCAGAAAGCAGGAGGCAGGAGACAGGAGGCAGGAGGCAGGAGGCAGGAGGCAGGAGGCAGAAAGCAGGAGGCAGGAGACAGGAGGCAGGAGGCAGGAGGCAGGAGGCAGGAGGCAGAAAGCAGGAGGCAGGAGACAGGAGGCAGGAGGCAGGAGGCAGGAGGCAGGAGGCAGAAAGCAGGAGGCAGGAGGCAGAAAGCAGGAGGCAGAAAGCAGGAGGCGGGAGGCAGAAAGCAGGAGGCAGGAGGCAGGAGGCAGGAGGCAGAAAGCAGGAGGCAGGAGACAGGAGGCAGGAGGCAGGAGGCAGGAGGCAGAAAGCAGGAGGCAGAAAGCAGGAGGCAGGAGGCAGAAAGCAGGAGGCAGAAAGCAGGAGGCGGGAGGCAGAAAGCAGGAGGCAGGAGGCAGGAGGCAGAAAGCAGGAGGCAGGAGGCAGAAAAGCAGGAGGCAGGAGGCAGAAAGCAGGAGGCAGAAAGCAGGAGGCGGGAGGCAGAAAGCAGGAGGCAGGAGGCAGAAAGCAGGAGGCAGGAGGCAGGAGGCAGAAAGCAGGAGGCAGGAGACAGGAGACAGGAGGCAGAAAGCAGGAGGCGGGAGGCAGAAAGCAGGAGGCAGGAGGCAGAAAGCAGGAGGCAGGAGGCAGAAAGCAGGAGGCAGGAGACAGGAGGCAGAAAGCAGGAGGCAGGAGGCAGAAAGCAGGAGGCAGGAGGCAGAAAGCAGGAAGCGGGAGGCAGGAGGCAGAAAGCAGGAGGCGGGAGGCAGAAAGCAGGAGGCAGGAGGCAGAAAGCAGGAGGCAGGAGGCAGAAAGCAGGAGGCAGGAGACAGGAGACAGGAGGCAGAAAGCAGGAGGCAGGAGGCAGAAAGCAGGAGGCAGGAGGCAGAAAGCAGGAGGCAGGAGGCAGAAAGCAGGAGGCAGGAGGCAGAAAGCAGGAGGCAGAAAGCAGGAGGCGGGAGGCAGAAAGCAGGAGGCAGGAGACAGGAGGCGGGAGGCAGAAAGCAGGAGGCAGGAGGCAGAAAGCAGGAGGCAGGAGACAGGAGGCGGGAGGCAGAAAGCAGGAGGCAGGAGGCAGAAAGCAGGAGGCAGAAAGCGGGAGGCGGGAGGCAGAAAGCGGGAGGCAGGAGGCAGGAGGCAGAAAGCAGGAGGCGGGAGGCAGAAAGCAGGAGGCGGGAGGCAGGAGGAAGGAGACGGTAAGCAGGAGGAAGGAGGCAGGAGACGGGAGGCAGGAGGAAGGAGACGGGAGGAAGGAGGAAGGAGACGGTAAGCAGGAGGCAGAAAGCAGGAGACAGGAGGCGGGAGGCAGAAGGCAGGAGGCGGGAGGCAGAAAGCGGGAGACGGGAGGCAGGAGGCAGGAGGCAGGAGGAAGGAGACAGGAGGCAGGAGGAAGGAGACAGGAGGCAGGAGGAAGGAGGCAGGAGGAAGGAGGAAGGAGACGGGAGGAAGGAGGAAGGATCTCTGGATGGAGACGCCTCCAAACTAAACGCCTGTGGACACTAAAGGGGATTCAAAGACTCTCGAGGCCACAAAGACTCTCAGATCTGCTACAAACTGCTCCTGAATGTGTCTCTGTGGGTGAACATGAGCACTCTGACCCCTGAGAACATCTTATTTTATGTTGGATATTTAACTTAGACTCAGATGAAATTAGCTATTTATGATTCTTTTGTAGAGATTTTATTTAAAAAACCACGTTTTGTTTAGAGATTAGTATTCATCTTTATTCTGTTACATAAGTGTGACGCTGAATGTCTGCAGGATGCTTTCATGGTAATGTGTTCATAGACTCGTCAGTATTCAGTCAGCTTCTGCCTCAGCGTATTAGTAATACATGTCAGGATGATCTTACTGTATAATATTATAATAACTCTTCAGTTTGGTTTTATCATTTCTGAGTGACCTGCTGCAATAAAAGCATCAGGAACAGCTTTCTGAGGGGAAAATGAAATTATTCCATTTAGAGACAAACAATAAGTGAAAATCTATCAGAAACTTTACCTGAATGAAGACCTGAAGGAGGACCTGAAAGAAGACCCGAAGGAGGACCTGAATGAAGACCTGAAGGAGGACCTGAAAGAAGACCCGAAGGAGGACCTGAATGAAGACCTGAAGGAGGACCTGAAAGAAGACCCGAAGGAGGACCTGAAAGAAGACCCGAAGGAGGACCTGAAAGAAGACCCGAAGGAGGACCTGAATGAAGACCTGAAGGAGGACCTGAAAGAAGACCCGAAGGAGGACCTGAAAGAAGACCCGAAGGAGGACCTGAAAGAAGACCCGAAGGAGGACCCTCTCAGAATGTGTCAGAATAGACTTCAGACCTTGATAATGCTTCACCGTGAAGGTCGTATGGACTCATTGAAGGACGGCGAGTTGGAGCATCGGAGAAGTTTGATCCTTCGCCGTGAATGAATAAACCAATGTAACATGCTCGAAACATAACTAAACTTAGCACACATTTAAAGTCAAAGATGTAGTTCGGTGTGGCTTTGCGAAGCAGCTCATAGAGCCTTATTAGTCTTAATCATATTCTTCCAATTCTCCCTCTTCCGCCAGAACTTTGGTCGAGCGTACAGCTCGCAGCGTTGGACTCATCTACATAAAAAATACATAAAAACGTGCGGCCTGATCAGGAATTGTGTGCTTTGACTTTTCTAAGAGATCGGCCCGGCGCTTAGCCCCAAAACCGCCCCAAAACGGCGAGAAATTGTCCCATTCACTTGAATGGGGTTTCGGAAGATAAAACGCTAATCAACGCTAATCTTTGTGCCCACACTGTGTCTCCATACATTAAGGTAGAGAAATTATTTAAAGTTTACAACGTTAACAAAAGGATGGAGCTTATTTGCCCAATTGGACATTTTTTCATAGCTAGCACAGTTTAGACAGAATCTTTCTTCGGGTTTCGGAAGATTTCAGAGTTTCAGAGTTTATAATGTGAGTGGACAGAATGTTCAGCTCTAGAGTTACAGACCAACTGGGAGGAGACACCGAAAGTCATAAGAAATAAAACGTATTTTGCCACAAGTCTCATATTTGACACTCTTTTTACACCATTTATGGATCAAAACGTAGGGAATTTTGTGCCGGTCCTCACGTGTGTCGATAGAATCCACAAAGTTTCCCACATTTATCAAGAGAACCCTCAATGAGGGAGCAAGTCCACCTCTCTGCCCCACCCGACTCCATTATAAAACAGAGCCACATTTTCTTTCTTTAAACTGTGATTAAGCCATATCTAAACCCAAAAACACATTTAAGACACGACACACACTGTGTACGTTTCACCTACATTTATGAAACTTGGTAGGCATATGTAAAACATGTCAACTGAAAAGAAAGTCTCTTGGGACCATGCTCTAAACGGTCCTGGAAGTCGGCCATTTTGATTTCTGTGTGATTTCTTTCATGCTTTAGTCTAGCCCATTCCTCCTAGGCAAATCATCGGATAGAAATCAAATCTGGGCAGTACAATCCTTAGTGATTAAAGGTTTCCAAAATCTTGTTTCGTGAAAAGGCTGTTGCCGTGGCAACGCACTCTTTGCCATGAAGGCAAAGATGTTTTTGGGGGCTAGAAATGCTCAAAA